>NC_081568.1:116609373-116798051 GCF_022355385.1 Mustela nigripes | reverse complement strand
GGGAGAAGGGGGTGGGATTATGGACATTGGGGAGGGTATGTGATTTGGTGAGTGCTGTGAAGTGTGTAAACCTGGTGATTCACAGACCTGTACCCCTGGGGATAAAAATATATGTTTATAAAAAATAAAAAATTAAAAGAAAATAAATACATACACTGAATTCTGAATATTAAATAATGTTTTATTTCTAGAAAAAAAAAAGTTAAAAATAGAACTACCCTATGACCCAGCAATTGCACTACTAGGTATTTAAACAAAGGTTACAAAAATACTGATTTAAAGGGGCACTGCACCCCAATGTTTATAGCAGCACTATCAACAACAGCCAAAGTATATAAAGAGCCTAAATGTCCAACTGGCTGATGAATGGATAATATTATATAGTGGAATATTACTTAGCCATGAAAAATAACAAAATTGTGCCATTTGCAACAACATGGCTGGAACTGGAGTGTATTACACTAAGCAATGTAAGTCAGTCAGAGAAAGACAAATACCACATGTGGGTTAAGCTGCTGCCTTCGGCTCGGGTCGTGATCTCAGGGTCCTGGGATTGAGTCCCGCATCGGGCTCTCTGCTCAGCGGGGAGCCTGCTTCCTCCTCTCTCTCTCTCTGTCTGCCTCTCTGCCTACTTGTGATCTCTGTCAAATAAATAAATGAAATCTTAAAAAAAAAATACTGCAATCCACTATTCCTTATAAAAAAAATATGCTTTTGTTCTAGTTTTTTCACCACAGATGGGTTTCACCTTTTCTAGACCTACATACAAATGAGTTTAAATAGTACGTACTTTTTCATGTGAGGCTTCTTTCACTGGGCATTTTTTAAAAGGTTTTATTTATTTATTTGACAGAGAGAGAGAGCACAAATAGGCAGAGGCAGGGCAGGCAGAGGGAGAGGGGGAAGCAGGCGCCCTGTTGAGAAGAGAGCCCAATGTGGGGCTTGATCCCAGAACCCTGAGACAATGACCTGAGCTGAAGGCAGAGGCTTAACCCACTAAGCCACCCAGGTGCCCCTCACTGGGCATGTTTTCAGATTTATTCATATTGTATATGTCAGTGGCTGGTTCCTTTTTATCGCTGATTATAGGCATATACCTCAGAGGTACTGAAGGTTTGGTTCTAGACCACCACAACAAAGCAAATGTCACAATAAAGTGGGTTAAATGGATTTTTTGGTTTCCTAGTACATAAACTTATAATTACAGTATACTGTAGTCTACTAAGTGTACAATAGCAGTATGTCTAAAAAGGTACATATCTTAATTGACGTATTATTGCTAAGAAATGTTAACCATTATTTGAGCTTTCACTGAATCATAATCTCTTTGCTAGGAGAAGGTCCTGCCTCCATGTTGATGGCTGCTGACTGATCAGGGAAATAACTGCTAAAGGTTAGGATCTTATTTCTCAAAATAGGACAATGAAGTGTGCATCATGGACTCCTTTCGCAAATAAGTTCTTTGTAGCAGATGATGTTGATAGCATTATATACACAGAACTTTTTTTTTTTAAAGATTTTATTTATTTATTTGACAGAGAGAGATCACAAGTAGGCAGAGAAGCAGGCAGAGAGCGAGGGGGAAGCAGGCTCCCTGCTGAGCAGAGAGCCCGATGTGGGGCTCGATCCCAGGACCCTGAGATCATGACCTGAGCTGAAGGCAGAGGCTTTAACCCACTGAGCCATCCAGGCACCCCTACACAGAACTTTTAACTGAAGATAATCCTCTCATACCCTATTGCTGCTTATCAACTAAGTTCATGTAATAATCTAAATCCTGTTGTCATTTCAAAAGTCTTCATAGCATCTTCACCAAGAGTATATTTCATCTAAAGAAATTGCTTTCTTTACTTATGCTTAAGAGCAACTCCCCATCCGTTAAAATGTTATCATGAGATTGCAACAATTCAGACCTATTTCCAGACTCCACTTCTAGTTCTCCTGCTATTTCCACCACACCTGCAGTTATTTCCTACACTAAATTTTGGGTGCCTCTAAGTCAACCATGGAATCAACTTCTTCCAAACTCCTGTTCCTGTAGATATTTTTACCTTTCCCCCACAAATCATGATGTTCTTTATGGGCATCCAGAATGGTGAATTCTTCCCAGAAAGTTTTCAAATGACTTTGCCCAGATCCATCAGAGGAGTCCCTATTTAACGCAGCGATAGCCTTAAGAAATGCATTTCCCATGTAACATTTGAAAGGTGAAACTGCTCTTTGATCCATGGGTTAAAGAATGGATGTTGTGTTAGTAAGCTTGAAAACATTAACTTTGTTGAATATCTCTGCTGCCAGAATTCTTGGATGATCAGGTGCATTGTCAAAAAACCGTAATATTTTGAAAAAAATCCCCCCCCCCCCCCGAGCAGATGTTAAGAGTGGACTTAAAATATTCAGTAAGCCATGGTGTAAATAGGTGTGCCATCATCCAGGGTCTGTTGTTCTATTTATAGAAGGCAGAATAGATTTAATATAACTCTTAAGGACCCAAGGATTTTCAGAATGGCAAATAAGCATGGACTTCAACTTAAAGTAACCAGCTGCATGGCCCCTAATAAGGGAGTCAGACTGCCTGCCTTGGAAGCTTTGAAGCCAGGCATTGACTTCTCTCTAGCTGTAAAAGTCCCAGATAGTAACTACTTCCAATATAAGGCTGTGAACAAAGAAAATCTGTTGTTTAGTATAAACACCATCATGAATCATCTTAGCTAGATCTTTCAATAATTTGCTGCTTCACCTTGAACTTTTATGTTATAGAGATAGCTTCTTTCCTTAAACCTGATGAACGAACATTTACTAGCTTCCAACTTGTGTTCTGCTGCTTCCTTACTTCTCTCAACCTTTATAGAATTGAGGACAGTTAGGGTTTTGACCTGGCGTAGGTTTTGGATTGAGGGAATGTTACGGCTGATGTGATCTTCTATCCAGACCACTAAAATTTCCTCCATATTAGTAAGAAGGCAGTTTCACTTTCTTATCATTTGTGTTTGTCCTGGAGTAGGAAGACCTTTTAATTTCCTTCAAGACCTTTTCCTTTGCCTTCACAACTTGTCTAACTGTTTGACCCAAGAGGCCTAGCATTCAGCCTATCTTGGTTTTTAGCATGCCTTCTTTACTTAACCTATCATTTCTAGCTTTTGATTTAAAGTGAGAGATGTGCAATTCCTCCTTTCCCTTTAACACTTAAAGGCCACTGTAGGCTTATTAACTGGCTTAATTTCACTATTTTTGTATCTCAGGGAATTCAGACATCTGAGGAGAGGGAGAAACTGGAATGGTTGGTTGGTGGAGCAGTCAGAAGACAACGCATTTATCACTTAAGCTCACAGTCTTAAATGGGCATGGTTTGCGGCACCCAAAACAATTACAAAAGTAACATCAAAGATCACTAATCACAGATCGCCATAACTAATATAATAATGAAGAAGTTTAAAGTAACTGCTAGAATTACCAAAATGTGAAGTTCCGAACGGAGCAAATACCGTTGGAAAAATGCTGTTAACAGACTTGTTCAATGCAAGGCTGCAATAGGACTTTAATTTGTAAAAATGCATTATTTTCGAAGCACAATAAAGTAAGGCATGCCTGTAGTATTCTATTACATGAATACAAGATTTGTTTATTTATACCCCAATCTGATGGACACCTGCGCTATTTATAGTTTGGGGCTATTATGAATAAAACTTCTATGAACATTCTTACACATCTTAATTTAATTATTGGCTTTTTAACTATACCTCTGTATTTTTTTTCCCCAGTAGTTCCTCTGAGTATTAAACATATACCCTTAACTTTCTATAGTGTTTAGGTCCAATTACTTCTTACCTCATCCTGTCATGTGTAATACAGCTTTTGCATGTATTACGACAACAGATCTAATAAGCCTCACCAGACATGTTAAAATTTTTGTTCTAAAGTTCTATGTATTTTAATGAAATTAAGAGGAAAACTAACATATTTACCGAAGTGGGTTTTTTTTTCTGATGCTTCTTCAAGATCCTAACTTCCATATGGTTTTATTTCCCCTCCATTAACACTTCTTGAAGATCTATCTGCTTGTGACAAATGTTTATTCCACCATTATTGAAGGTATTTCACTAGATGCAGAACTCTGGACTGATTACCTTTTTATATGAGCACTTGTAAGATGATCCAATTTCTTCTGGCTTCCACTATTTCTGATAAGACAGTGTTCATACGGATTGTTCTATATACAACTGTCATTTTATTCTGCTTTCGAAGTATCTTTTTTTTCCTTTTTTTTTTTTTTTACGATTTTATTTATTTGACAGAGAGAGACACATCAAGAGAGGGAACACAAGCAGGGGGAGTGCGATAGGGAGAAGCAAGCCCCACTGAGCAGGAAGCTGGATGCAGGGCTCAATCCCAGGATCCTGGGATCATGACCTGAGCCAAAGGCAGACGCTTAATGACTGAGCCACCCAGGCACCCCTAAAATCGGTGTTGTTTTTAAGAAATCTGTGTTATGCATACGTAGGACACATTTGTATTAATCTGTCTCGAAATTCATTGAATCCCTCCTCAGAATTTCCATTCTGCTATTAGGCCCAAACAGTGAATTTTTAAAGATTTCATACTATTTTTCCATAACAGAATTTCCATTTGGTTCTTTATTATACTTCTCACGTCTCTGCTGAGATTTCCTGTATTTTCATTCTGTATAAGCATACTTTCCTGTCATTAAGCATAGTTGTAATAGCTTTTTAAAGTCTTATTTGATGACTCCAACAAAGAGTCATCTTGAGATCAGTTCCACTGTGTCTTTTCTCTTCCGAATGGGTAACTGTGCTGGGGGTCTTCAGGGCCACGCCTACCTTTGGACATTAACTAGAACTCACAGGATTCATTACATACTTGTACTCATAGCTAGGATTTACTACAGTATGTAGTATTTGTGTAATAAAGAAGGGTCATTTTAAGGATGTGGCAACATATCTTAAAAGCCTACTGGCCACATTTAGCATCTAATATATCAAGTTTCAGTGAATACTGAGAGGGAGAAAAAGTTTCTGAGGGTATTTGAGAATAACCAAGTTGCCCACGACAGCAAAGTCAGTACATAAAAGGATTACAATGAAGAAGAATGGGAGTAAGTTTTGTGCTTACATTAGTTATCGTAAAGAATCAGAAATAGAGAACTTCAGACTAGATATAAGCTGGAAGGGAAAGTTAATAAAAGAGGAAAAGTACCAGGAACAGATTTAAGAATTACTTGGTATTCATATCCCAATGAGAAAGTACCATTCCGCCCTTGAAAACAAGATTTTTATAAATATTATATAACATTTTAAACTTTATAATTTCTGTAACGTAAATATTTGGATGTAACTGATATATTCAATGTGCAGCACTTGGGGGATGTGTGCTAACAAGCAGTAAAACCTAGGTTTTCTCCTACTACTACAATCCAAATCCGTTTTATCAGATCTTCTTCCCCTTCCCTGGATTTTATGTTAGGCATGCATTATGGCTTTTCTGGTCACAGTAGGACATTTTCAAATGTCTAATTTTTAGTTATTTAAAAGTCCAATATGATCTTGAAGTCACTTTAAATGTGTTCTATTCTTTCCCCCATTGCTTCCTTCCTTTACTTAATGTTTTGTCTTCCACTCTTTTCAAGCAGTTGCCCTAGAGGATGCAATACATTTATAACTTATCTAAGCCCACTTTCGAATTAACACTATACACCTTCATGGGTAGTGAAAGTGCAGAGTATTTCCAATTCCTCCCTCCTGTCCTTTATAACACTGTAGTCATTCATTTTACTTATCCACAGGCTCTAATTATAGAACACAATATTGACAGTATTATTTTGTCAGATCAATTTAGAATAAGAAAAATAGATTTAATTTTACCTTTATTCCTTCTCTAAAACTTTTTTTTTTTTTTCCAAGTAGAACCAAGTTTCCAACCTATAACATTTCCATTTCTTTGAAGAACTTCTTTTAACATTTCTTGCAGTTCAGGTCCACTGATGACAGTCTCCCTCCACTTTTGTTTGTCTAACAAAGTATTTTTCTTTTGCCCTTTTAAGAATAATTTTACTGGATATCAAATTCTGTGGTTTTTTTTTTTTTTCCTTCCAACACTTTAAATACTTCACTCTTCTTGCATAGTTTCTGAAGATAAGTCCAATTTCTTTTTTTTTTTTTAAAGATTTTAATTTATTTATTTGACAGAGATCACAAGTAGGCTGAGAGGCAGGCAGAGAGAGAAGGGGAGGCAGGCTTCCCGCTGAGCAGAGAGCTGGATGCAGGGCTGGATCCCAGGACCCTGGGACCACGACCTGAGCCGAAGGCAGAGGCTTCAACCCACTGAGCCACCCAGATGCCTCAAATCCAATTTAATTCTTACCCCTTTTTCTCTGTAGGCAAGGATCCCCCCTGCACATGCCCCCTAGCTTCATGATTTTTTACTTTCAGAATATACATGTCCAGGTATACATTTTTTAGTATTTATCCAGTTTGCAGTTTTCTATGGTTCCTAGATCTGTGGGTTTTGTGTCTGTATTAAGAAAATTTTTAGAAAATTGTCACTATTTCTTCAAATAGTTCTTTTCTTTATTTCTTTCTTCTTCTAGGTTTCCTATTATACCAATGTTACACATTTTGTCATTTCCATAGAGTACTTGGATATTGGGGTGTTTTTTTTTTTCATTTTTTTCTCTTTGCATTTCAGTTTTATAAACCTTCTATTGACACATTTTCAACCTACATTCTCTCCTTGGCTGTGTCCAGTATACTTATGAGCCAATCAAAGCTATTTTTCATTTCTGTTCATGTGTTTTAGTTTTCTAGCATTTCCTCTGGATTCATCCTTAGTGTTTTCATTTCTCTGTTTACAATCCCCTTCTGTTCCTACATGTTGTCCATTCCCCCACCCCACTTCAAAGACTAGAGTGGGATGGGGCTGAGTATTTTTATTGCTCTAGATTGCTAAACCTCCACTTGGTTAGGTAAAATAGTTTCCCTTAATGGCAGGGTTGATAAGGAAAACAGACAGCTCTAGGCAGATTTCAAAACTGTCACTTTTCCTCTTCCCCAGACAGAAGAGGATTTTTCTATCTTCACAGTGAGAACCTGGCGGAACTTTTAGAGGTAAAATTCAGGAGAATGTGGGTGGTCTCCCTTTCCCCAAAAGGGGAACCACTTGAACTTTTTAACTCTAAAGCTAGTCGATGAGTTTAAATTCTCATGGTAGTCCACAATGAGCTTCCAGCAATTTACCAATTACAATTTAGGGTGTTCCTACCCACACTGACTCCTGCTGCCACTTCTGCTCCCTCTAAGCTGTGCTCTTTAACAACCTGCCTGTCTCTCCTTTTTGAGGGTCAATAGCTTTCCTGCTGACCGCAGTCTTTCATGGATTTAGAAAAGAGTTGATGATTTTTAGTTTGTTCAGGTTTTTCTTATTGTGAGGATGGAAGTGACTGACCTCCAAGCTCCAAACTCTTTACATATTGAACTGGAAACCTCTAATTTACTTAAAGTGTCCTCTTTCCTAGCATAGGCCTGACCCACAAATATGACTGGGAGGAAGAGGGTAAATCTGTTTTGTCTTGGTTCCTCCACCTTTTACTTCTATATATGTCCCACACTCACTCTGTTGCCTTGAAGTCCATTAGCATCAGCTTGGGGATGGGGGATGAAAAGGCTATTGTAAAGGAAAATCATGGTGCCCTCTGTAACAACTGCCCAAAAGCTGCCTAAAAACAACTGCTGATGCTTTTGTACATTTTGGAGATTCAACCCAAATTCTGGAACTCCCAACACTGCCATTGACAGATGCGCAGAATGAATGCTCTAGCCAGCACGTCAAATTTCCATGCAGATCCTCTCCTGGTGGCTTACTTCATATAACTTCATTCTGCTCCTTGGTTGCTTTTCCTTTCTTTCATTCTACTGGAAACACTTCTTTTTCAAAACAATTCTAGTAGTGGTACAAGTTGAAATGTGTTCCCTTGAAAAGATACGATACAATAAAGTGGTAAGTCCATTACTTCACAATAAAGTGCTAAGCCCATTACTTCACAAATGACATTATTTGGAAATAAGACCATTAGATAATCAAGCTAAAATGAGGTCACTGGGGTACACCCTAATGCAATATTATTAGAGTCCCTATACAATGGCAAACATTTGGATTCAGAGACAATACACAGGGAGAATACCATGACAAGATGCAAGTAGAGACTGGGATACTGCATCAATAAGCCAAGGGACATCAAAGATTCCAGCAAACCACCAGAAGAGGGGTATGGAAGAAAATTTCCTTCCAGTGTTCAGAAAGAACCACATTGCTTACACTTTCACCTTGAACTTCTAACTTCCAGAAATGTGAGTCACTAATTTTTGTTGTGAAGCCACCTAGTTTAAGGTACTTTGTTATTGGTGGCCCTTGAAAATGAATACAACAGCCATGTACCAACATGTCTACTAGCTGTTGGGAAAATGCGACAGTTTTTTTTTTTTTTTTAGATTTTTTAAAAAATTTATTTATTTGACAGACAGAGATCACAAGTAGGCAGAGAGGCAGGCAGAGAGAGAGAAGGAAGCAGGCTCCCCGCTGAGCAGGGAGCCCGATGTGGGGCTCGATTCCAGGACCCTGGGATCATGACCCGAGCTGAAGGCAGAGGCTTTAACCCACTGAGCCACCCAGGCACCCAAAATGCGACAGTTTTTATCTCTTTGTCATCACCAGCACCCTCAGTTGGTCTCTTCCCTTTAAATATTTCCAGGCAAGAGAGCTGGGTAATCACCTTTGGAACTGCCATTTCCCAAACTCCAACGTTACCGGTCAAGACTCATCCCCACCATATTTCCAAATCTCTTACAACCCTCCTCCTCAGTGGCATCGAAGAGGGACCAGGGGCCAGATCATGTAGTATCTTAGAGTTTTATGAAAACAATTTTTTATTTTCTTCTACTTGAGTAAAGAAGGTCTTTAAAGCTTTGCCCAGGAAAGTAACAAATTCTGACATGTATTTTAGAAGTATTTTTACAGCTGCCAAATGGAGGCTAGACTGTAGGAAGGCAAAAAAAAACCAAAAAACCAAAAAAACAAAAACAAATAAACAAATAAAAAAAACAAACAAACTTGTAGAACAATTAAAAGGCAATTACAGCATCCACTGAGTAGCAGAATAATGCTGTATAGGTGTTGAGAACTAATTAGGTTCAGCATACCTTTTGAAAAAAGAGCCAACAGATTTTGCTGAGGGATTGGACATGGAATGTTAGAGAAAGAGGAGTCAAAGGATAATCTGAACAATTTTAAGAATCCAATGCCATTTACTGAGATGGAGAGATATGCAATAGGAAACAGATTTTGAAGGTAGAAGATAGAGTCTGAAATGCATATTAAATATCCTAGTAATATGTTGAATAAGAAACTGGATATGTGAGTAAATAATCCTATAAGTCAGGGCTGGATGTGGGTATTTGGAAGCCATCAGCATAGGGAAGTTATGTAAAACATGGTGAGGAAACGAATGAGATCACCTGGGGAATGAGGAGAGATAAAAAAGGGAATAAGTCTGGAGCATATTCACGTTCAGAAATCAGGAAGAGGGGCACCTGGGTGGCTCAGTCCACTAAACTACTGCCCTTCAGCCCAGGTCATGATCCCGAGGTCCTGGAATCCAGCCCAGTGTTGGGTTCTCTGCTCTGTGGGGAGCCTGCTTCTCCCTCTCCCTCTCCCTCTGCCTGAGCTCTCTCTCTGTGTCAAACAGATAAATAAAATCTTAAAAAAAAGAAAGAAAGAAAGAAAGAAAGAAAGAAAGAAAGAAAGAAAGAAAGAAAGAAATCAGGAAGAATCAAGCGAAGGAGAATCAAAAAAGCACCATGATTTCACAATAGTCAAACAAAAAATGTGTATCAAGTTTCAAGTAAAAAGATGTAATTAACTGCGTCAAATGATGCTGAATGGTTAAGATGAAGATTAAGAGTTGCCTCTTGGATTTCTGATTGTTTAAATGCCCAGATATCGACACACAAACTCCTTCATTCTAACATTTCAACTACCAAAGAGGTCTCATCTCACATTCAAGTGCGGATAAGAATTAAAGATCTAGACTTTATTTTTAACTACCAGGAATTTATTTTTGCTATCAGGAATCCCCCATAAAGGCTGCGTTTAGAACCAAAGACCTCTTAGTCATGTGATTACAGATTTCCACAAATGTTTCTCATTCATCCCACTAGTAACTCAGGAAACAGTAAAAAAGCAGGTGAGGGAACTTAACCTTAATTTCCTACTTTATAAGTCGTAATTTTGAAGTAAATTTAACCTTCCAAATCTAGAAGTTTCGACCTTCTGTCTTTTCTGGAGCTGAATGCAGTGGGTAAAGTATGAACAAAACATAAATGGGAGAGTAGGCAATTGGCTGCATGGACAGTCTCGCAACTGCTTTTTAATTTTCTTAGAGAACGAGGCTTCAAGGTGGCCCCGTCCTCAAGGGTGCTCAGGAAGTGGAGTCTCCCGCTTTACAAAAGAGGGTAAAGGAAAAGGCGACCAAGGCCCGCGGAGAAAGAATAGAACAACTCTTACCTCCCACAAGCCTCTCTCTCCCAGCCCACCTAGCTCCACAGGAACCAATTTAGCGACCACGCTCCGCCTATTTCCGGATTGTCGCAGACGCCGTCGCGTGCACAATGACGTTTCAGTAGCCCGCGGACCCCGGAAGTGCGGCTCGAACTTGGTCGGGGCGCGGATCCCGAGAGGGAAAGTCATAACAACCGCACGGGGGAGTTCGTCTGGCGAGCTGGAAGGCCACGCCTCCTCCCGACTCCCCCCGCAGCCTTGTAGCTGGGGGCAGAGCTCAGGTAGGACCTGCGTTTGCGGGGATATGAGCTCCGGGGGCAGGCCCTGGTGGAAATCAGAGGAAGGGGCTGGCCTGGTCGGTATCGGGCTGGGATCGTTAGCCCCGGGGCCGCAGGCTGCCCACATCTCACACGGCGTGCCCTGCGCACAGGTGTCCCCAATTCTGGGACACCGCCGAAGGGCAGGTTCCCCCTACCGTTTTTACTTACGAGGCGGGGCAGGGCACGTGCGTTCGTTCCCTGCTTGACTGTCCTTACAAATGAACATGTGGGGTCCAGTTAGCCCTAGAGACCATAGAGTAATGGGCCCTGTATGCTTTCTCAGGAGGGACGGTATTTATTGTCTGATTAAACATTTTTTTCTACAAAAATTATAATCAACGGAAGCTTTACCAGATGTCATTAACTGCAGCCAGAAAATTAAAGTGCAGTTATAAAAAATCTCTCAAAACTTGTAAAATGTATGTATGGGCGCTGGTGGGACATTTGACTGGAATGGGTTTTTAAACTTTGACTTTAAAATAAGCTTAGGTGTTTATTGGAAGCATGCTTTAGTCTCATATCCAGAGTTTTAACATACTCTTTCTCATGCTGCAGAGTGTGTATCTCTTGGGCCAAGAATTGGTTACTTAATTTTTGTCTATATTTATTAACAACTAGTGTTCTTGCATTTGTGTATTTCCCTACCTCTGAGAAGTTGTAGAGGGAAAAATTGTGTGGTTTTCGGACTAGCAAGTGCCTCCTAATGTTTATTAAAACAGATGAAGTGCAATGTTTATTACTCAATACATGCTATCTTTTTGTTTTAAAGCAGTGTTATTGGTAAATTCTGTATCCTTGTACTTCATTCCATATTGGTGAGGTTAGAGTGTATTCATTTAGGGTATTTACAAACTGTGAGAGCAAGCACTGTTTGAAGTGTCTAATTAAGGTATTATTGTCAGTGCTGGTACCAGGTTTCAGTCTGACTTTTTAAACTAGGTATTCCACTTTAATCATTCCTACTCTGGATGGCTTTGAGGCAGTGGCTGGTGGCTGTTGGAAGGCTAGAGATGATAAAAGTGTACCTAGACCAAGAGGAAAATATGATTTTATGCTGTGAGCATCCATCTGTTTATTCATTTAACAAGTATTTATTGGCCACCCTCAATGTGCCAAATGGTGTTGTAGGTGATGGGGTACAACAGAATAGACAAAGTCCTTGTGCTCCTGGAATTTACTCGCAGTGGATGGCGAAAAAGATTACCAAGTAAATGTATATATCAGGTAGTGATAAAAACTGTGAAGAAAATAAAGCTCTTTATGGGGAGTGAGAATTACAGAGAATACTATTGTACATAGGATTTTCAAGCTTAGCCTCTCTGATAAAGGAGCATATGAGTAGACATCTGAATGAAATGAGAGAGTGAACTCTGCAGGTTGTGGGATGGGTGTTTTAGTGTAGCAAAACGTGGTGAGGCAAGGGTATGTTTGGTATATCGGAGAATAGCAATGATGGAGGCGTTAGGGTTTAAGAATCTCGAAAATGAGTATTTATTCAGTGGTTTGGTGTGTGCATGAGAGATCTTACTTATTGACAGACTGTTGATTTTTTTTTTTTTCATCTTTCCCAGATAGAGCTCTATGAGGAGAATCTGAAGTCCTTAAATATTTAGAGATGTTTCTGCTCTTCACTATCACTAATGAAGTTAAACACCATTTATTTGGTTAATAAATTACTTCTGTTCTCTGTTTTAATCAGATAAGGTTTACACAGTAGCCATGGATAAGTAAATATCAAGTACTTTCCTGCCCTATTGTAAACTTTACTTTTCATTCATCTTTTTTATTCTGGTAAAATATACATAACATAAAATTTACCATTTTAAACATTTTAAACTGTATATATGAGTGGTACTAAGTACACTCACACTATTAGGCAATTATCCCTGTCATCCATCTCTAGCACTTTTCATCTTCCTCAACTGAAAATCCATACACTTTAAACATTAACTCTGTTCTCCCCTCCCTTTAGCCTCTTACAACCACCAGTTTACTTTCTGTCTCTAAATATCCTGTCTCTACTCAAGGTTTACTCGTATGAATGGAATCATACAATATTTGTCCTTTGGTGACTGGCTTATTTCTCTTAGCATTATGCTTTCAAGGTTCATGCGTGTTGTATCTTGTTTGCTTCTTAAGGTTGACTGATACTCCACTGTATGTGTATACCACATTTTTAAAAAATCATTTTGACCGTCGATGATTGTGTTGCTTTCACATTTTGCCTGTTGTGAATAAAGGTTGCTCTGAACAGAAGTTGCAAATATCTGTTTAAGTTTCTGCTTTCATGTCTCTTGCCTATATATCCAGAATTGGATCAAATGTCAATTCTGTATTTAATTTTTTAGGAATCACCTTATTGTTATCCACACTGGTTGTACTATTTTGTTTTATGTTCCTACTAACAATGAGCAGAGGTTGCAATTTTTCTACGTCTTTACCGATACTTTTTCACATCTTTGCCAAACACATCCTCTCTCTCTCTCTCTTTGATAATAGTCATCCTAATGGGTGTGAAGTAGTATCTCATGCAGTTTTTATTTGCAGTTTCCTAATGATTGGAGGTGTTAAACATCTTTTCATATGCTTTGGGGCCATATGTATATCTTCTTCGGAGTGCTATTCATTTATTTTAAGATCTGATTTTAATAGAAATTTTTGGATTTATTATTATTTTGGGGGGGGAGTCTTCTTTTTTTTTTTTTTTTAAAGATGTTATTTATTTATTTGACAGACAGAGATCACGAGCAGGCAGACAGTCAGACAGAGAGAGGGAGAGGAGGAAGCAGGCTCCCTGCAGAGCAGAGAGCCCGATGCGGGACTCGATCCCAGGACCCTGAGATCATGACCTGAGCCGAAGGCAGCGGCTTAACCCACTGAGCCACCCAGGCGCCCCTGGGGTGAGTCTTCTAAGGGTTAAGAAGACAGCCGCTATTTCTTTGTGGATTACCTTAACCTTAAAATACTATAATTGTAAAAATTTCAATTATCTGTAGACAAGAATCTGCAATAACTCCAAACTTAGAAATAAAAAGGACCATAAAGCATCTTTTTATAACAGTGAATGAACCTTTGAGTATCAGATTGTGATAAAAAAAACAGTTCAGAAAAACCAAGGATCATTCCGACCTGCTTTGATTTTTTTTTTTTTTTCTTTTAATTAGAAGGCAAGGAGTATATTGATTGGCTGACTGTGTCTGTGAAGTTGATCTCTTTTTTCTGAGAGCTGGAGGCCTGGAAACAAACAGAAGAGACAAAAATGGTGAAACGGGCACTGGGTGGCTCAGTCAGTTAAGCGTCTGACTCTTGATTTTGGCTCAGGTCATGATCTCAGGGTTGTGAGGTAGAACTCTGCATCTGGCTGTGTGCTGGGCGTGCAGCCTGCTTAAGATTCTCTCTTTCTGTTCTCCCTTCTCCCCTTAAAAATGGTGAAACAAGAAAGAAGTACTGGATAGCAATATAACAATGGGGAATGGCAAAGGACATCAGTAACGGTGATGGACAATAAGCGGCAGAACTGGCAGCAGAGGAGATAAGATTCAGCAACAAGGTGACAGAAACTAATATAGCTCCACAGATTGGAATGGGATGGGGCGGGAGAGAGCAGATGACCAGCTACATCTCAGCATATGGTTCTCAAATCAGCCATTTGGCCTTGAGTAGTTCAGTAAGACCTACTGTGTACCAGTGTATCTGTCAGTTCATCTGGCTCAGTAGTCAGTGTTTGGAAGGTGTGCAGTATATACAGTCCTACAGGAATAAACTAAATTTTTCAGACAGTGTATCACATTATTTCCATCCATAGAATAATGAGGTTTAATTGAGTAATTTAATGAGTAATTGTGTAATTTAACAATGTTCAGCATTGTTAAAAAAGAGTGGGAGGGTGTTGGATTATTTTTATGAGAAGGAAAGGATTTTTTTTTCCAGAATAGCTAATGGCCTAGTAGTTCAAGGTAACACTTTTTTTTTTCCTTTTTTTAAAACTATTGAATGGTTTTGTACACTATCATTGTCTAGAAAATACTCTTGGGTACTACATTTAGCTAACTATTTCAGTTATAAAGCTCATTTAAACTGATTACTTTAATTTAAAGTAATGAATGAAAAATTGTACCACAATTTTGCTCATCACTCTTTGGCAAATTAAAATTGATTAATTTGGTACAGATGAGATGGCAGATGACTGACTTGCTCAAGGTTTCACAGCTAAGTTAAAGACAAGGCAGAGACAGCAGTACTCTGCTGCTTTCTCTGTTATTGTATTGTTGTCTCCTTTTTTGGGGACTGGTTCCTTTTTCCAGTATAGATAATGTAGATGATTTTGCTGTAGAGAAAAATATCACTGTGAAGACATGTTATTGAAGCAAAGCATTTTATATAGCAGATAAGATACTTATTTTAAGTATAGTCTAGATTGATAATGTACTCAGGGTTGATTTCTTTGGAGGTTGGAGAGCTGCTAATAAGACTAAGATTTTGGGGGCACCTGGGTGGCTCTGTAGGTTAAGCCTCTGCCTTCAGCTCAGGTCATGTTCCCAGGGTTCTGGGATGGAGCCCTGCATTGGGCTCTCTGCTCAGGGGGGAGCCTGCTTCCCTCCTCTCTCTCTCTCTGGCTCTCTGCCTACTTGTAATCTGTCTCTCAAATAAATAAGTGAAATATTTAAAAAAAAAAGATTTTGGATTTGGGCCTTTGTAAGGCCCTTAATGAGCTCATTACAAAAATGGTCGCAACTAATACCTAACAGTATAACTATTAACTGTCATAAGATATGGCTGATGTTCTTAGCCTGTGCTAATCACATTTCCCTCAAACGAGTTTTGACATCAGAAAGCAACAAGAATGATACTATGTGTGGATACACACACTGCTCCTATTTAAAAACAATTCAGAGTTAATATCTAAGGTAATGAAGGAGTGTTAAGTGATATCCTTTTCAGGTATAAGGCATAACTTGGTTTTGTGTGCCTTGTTTAGAATATGGACAGGCTAGAATTGTAACCAAAATTGCAACTCAAAGTAAGGCATTTTTAAAAAGTTAAAAGTTTGCTTAATTAAAGTAGTTAAATACTCTCCTGATTAGTATTACCCATTCTTCAGTGTATCATCATTTTTGTGTGTATTGTGGAAATTGTTATAGTACTAACTCAGTTTTTTTGGAAATTAATCATCTTGACCCGTTTGGTTTAACACCCTTTAATGTAGTTGGGAGTATTTATCTTAGGCTTGGTTTTGGAAAATACTTTTGACCTGATTGAACTTTCTGGGAAATTATTGTTTAAGGGATTACTGGAGTCTTATTTTTATTACTGACATATCTGTTTTTGCCCTGGAAGTTATTTAGTTATATGGGAGAAATAATAGATAATTATACCCTCTATAATACTGCATCAAGCAGAGTTTGCAAATTGGAGATATCCAGCCTAAACGGACCTGCACAATCTTTAATTTTGTAAAATAGTTTTCAGCTAATTTACGTAAATATCCAGGTTTTTTGTTTCTCCTGAGAAATAGAAAGTTCTACACACTGGTCTTCATTGTGTATAACAACAGTAGGGCAAATTACAATTCCCTTGAAATGAGCTATGTGTTTTTCAGTTTGTTGCAGGCTTTACATTCATACATTGTAAGCTTATGACTTACAGGGCTCACTGCATGTATTGACTGACTGTTAACTTTCTGCTGCCCTTAGACATTTGAATTTTTGATTCCTGCATTATATCATCTTTAAATGTGTGATCATTTGTCTTTGCCTTTCTATGGTTATATTACACCCTTTCACTTTTATTTTCTTGATACCTCCAGTGACTGGGGTATGGCCTTTGGTGTTGACTACCTCTCAAGAGTGACGGTTTATGCTGTAAAATATATCTTTTTAAAATCCTAGTGTGCTGAAGTAACCTCCCTTAAGTTGCTGTCAAGGCAGTGGTAGAGTCTTTCCTATAGGTTGGATTATGGCCTGAATTTTAAACTGGGTGGCTCTAGGTTTGGATCCAACACAAACTGTATTTACTGGAGACCATTTGCACCTTTTTTTTTTTTTTTTTTTTTTTTGCCAGCATGAAAGCATTTTTTATTTGTACACTGTTCTTTTAGAATTTTTCCTACTTTTTTCTAGGTCACTAATATGATAAATCAGTTTGTGTTAATATGTTTGACAGGTAATTGTGATTAGAGTATTGTTTAGAGGTAGTATTTTGTTATTTTGGAACAGTGCGAGTGATTATAATGGTGGAAATTTTATCTGCATTAGGAATACAAAAGTACTTTTAAAAAACTAGACATTTCAGTTTTATCGTTGAAAACAAACTATTGAAAACAAGCTTATTTATTCTGAATATTTTCTTCAGTAGGAAACATGCATAATTAGTTTTATCCAAACAAGCATATGTGTTTGTGTTTTTAACTGTTCTAATTAAAAATGTAAGGTTCCTCTCTCTCTTTCTTTCTCAATGAAGAAAGACTTTCAGCCAGATCAGCCGTTAATTCTGAAAATATTGAGCTATGTAAGCTAATTTCCCACTATTTTTTAAAATCCAGAGACAGTAAAAGAAAGCATTCTTATTTTGGTAAGTCTAGAGGAAGATTTTCCTTACGTAGGAAATAAATTATTGCTGAATTGGAAAATCAGGTAATTCAGTGATGATGAGAATGAATGAATCTGGGAGCTTTAGTGGTGTTCACATGTTGTCTGTTATGTAACAAACGATCCCAAAATTTAGCAGCTTGAAATGAAAAATATTATTTCACACAGTATCTTAAAGAAATTTAGGGTCAGCTTAGGGGTGGTTCTGGTGTAGGATCTCTCATGAGGTTGTAGTTATAGTGTCAGCTAGGGTTGCAGTCCTCTATGGTTTGTCTGGCTCTGTAAGATCCACCTCCAAGCTTACTCTTATGGCTGTTGGCAGGAAGCTTCACTTAAGTACCAATTGGGCCTCTCCATAGGGCTGCTCACAGCATGGCTTCCCAAGAGCAAGTGATCTGATAGAGTGAGAGGGCACTCAAGCTGGAAGCCACAATGTTATAATTTCTGAGATGTGATGCTATCACTTTTCATGTTTAGTACTGGTCATACAAGTCAACTCTGGCACTGCGTGGGAGGAGACTCCATGGAAATGTGAATAACAGGACGAAGGAAGTTGGCTGCCACTGTCTGCCCTCCAGACCCCAAGTGTTCATGTCCTTCCCACATGCAGAGTACACCCACTGCTTCCCAAGGCCTAACACGTCTCATTCTGTTACTGTATCATCTCAGAGCGCAGGATTTCATCTTCTAAATCAGATCTGGGCTTAGATATAGTTCCTTGGGTGTTTTTCAAGCACAGATCTTTGAGTACCATTCTGCTCCATCTGCCTCTCCCCACCTGCAATACTGAACGAACATACAATGGGGGACAGGCATAGGAAAACTGCTATAGATAGTTTTGTTCTAAAAGGGCAAAAATGGAAGATGCCAAGGTGTCCCTGGTTCATAGCAATTCTGAGATCCAGATGGGAAAATATTAGAAGTTTCTTGATTGGATCTGAAGCCTGGGAATAATTCTTTATGGTTCTTTGCCTTACCTTCTATGCTTTTCCTTGTATCTCTGTCTTTTTTCATGAAAGATAGCACATGTTTCTAAGGTGAGTTGTTTTCTCAACTTGCTTTCTTTTGGGGCCCCAATTCTCTCTTCATTTAAGTTATATTAAATCTTTGTATATTAAATAAAAAGATATATTAATCTTTTATAAATCTTGTGGATGTTGAATGAATTCTATTGAGATATATTCCTTTGAGCAAAAGTTACACTTTTTTTGATATTAAATCCTTATATGCATTGGGCTCCTAGTAACAAGGCTGAAAGATAATGCCCTTATTTTGTAGAAGCTTTATTGTTTGAGAGGATCAGTAGTGCATTCTAATGTCTTTTGAGGCCCTTTTGGCTGAATGACTAATAGTCTGAGGCACCAGCTTTAATATTTTTAAAGTTTTAATGAAGGAGTTTTCAGTCATACCCTCAGCCTCATTTTTGAGTGATGTTTTCCTGGTAGTACCCTGCATATTTTCTTTTAATAGATTTTGTTTTTTAGAACGGTTCTAGGTTCACAGAAAAATTGAGTAGAAAGTTAAGAGATGTCCCACATACCTCCTGCCCCTACGCTTGCACGGCCTCTCCCATCAGCATTCCAAATCAGAGTGGTGTATTTGTTACAACTGATTAACCTCTTTTGTCCTTTCTCTATCATCCAAAATACATAGTTATGGTGTTAATGCATTCTGTGGGTTCAGGCAAATGTGTAATGACATGTATCCCCCATCATAGTATTTTTTATAGAGAATAATTTCACTGCACTTAAATAGTTTCACTACCTTGTTTAGCCCTCCTTTCCTCAACCCCTGCCAACCTATAAACTTTTCATTCTGTCTATAGTTTTGCCTTTTCCAAAATGTCTTATGGTTGGAATTGTGTAGTATGTAGATATTCTTTTCAGATTGGCTTTTTTTCACTTAGTAATGGGTCTTTAAAGTTCCTCCCCTATTTTTTCATGGGTTGATAGTTCTTTTTTTTTAAGTGCTTAATAATCCATTGTATGGTTTTACCACAGTTGATTTATTCATTAAGCTACTGAAGGACATCTTGGTTGTTTCTAAATTTGGCAGTAATGAATAAAGCTGCTGTAAACATCTGTGAGCGGGTGTTTGTATGGAGAAGTTTTCAACTCATTTGGGTAAATACCAAGGAGTATGATTCCTGTAATGTATGGTGAGAGTATGTTTAATTTTGTAACAAACTGCCTTATTTAGCTTCCATCATGGCTGTACCATTTTGCATTTTCACCAGCAATGAAATGAGAGTTCTATTGCTCTAGATGCTTGCCAGTATTTCTTGTTGTCAGGCATTTAGGAATTTGTTCTAATAGGTACGCAGCAGTAACTCATTGTTGTTTTAATTTGCAATTCATAATAGCATATGATGTTTAGGATCTTTTCATAAGCTTATTTGCCATCTGTGTATCTTTGGTGAAGCATCTATTCAGGCCTTTGGCCCAGTTTTCTTGTTGTTGCATTTTAAGAGTTCTTTGTATATTTTAGGTAAGATACCTTTATTAGATACGTCTTTTGCAAATATTTTCTCTCAGTTTGTGGCTTGGCTTTTCACTTACTTGACAGTATATTTTGTAGAGTAAGTCTTATCTTCTTTTTGTTTAACAGCCCTTTCATTATTTTCTCTCTCACTTCGCAAGTTTTACTATAAGCAGTAAAATGAACCAGGTGGCACATTCAACACTCTGGTAGGAAATCTTAGCTAGATCAGCCACTTCGTTAGTCATATTTTCTTCTTTCTGTATAACTCCGTGGGACAGTGTTGCTAAAGTTTCTGCCACTACTTAACAAGTATCCCCCTTCTTCAAATTTCCATTTGCTTTTTTGCAAGTCCTCTCCCATAGACTTATCAGAGTTCGGGGACTTTTATAAACACATTCTTCAGGATGTTTTAGGCTTTCTCTACACTCTGCGTAGAGCCCCCTGGCTGGTTCCAAAGCCCCTCTTACATTTTAAGTTTTCAGTATGGCTGCACTCCACTTCCAGGTACCAAAATTTATCTTTTCCTGCCCTAAAAGAAACCATCATGTTGTACAGTTATAATTCTTAGCTTTTTTAAAAAAAACAGATCATGTGGGTATTTTAATTACAGCACAATCTGAGTTTGCAACCTTGAAGAAAGGGCTGGATCCTTATAGTTGTGGATACCTTTGGGCAGAATATGATGAAGCTAGGAACCTTGCCTCTCTAAATTATGTTGAACCTCCTTTGCCAGTAGAAGTAGCCCTCTACTCCTTCCTAGGAGGTCTGTCTCCCTGGCCTAGAGACCCTGTAATATCTCTTAAAGTAGTTTCCTACAATGGACCGCCAATGATCTTGTCTTATTCTTGCCACCTTTCATTGCTTTTAGACCTATAATCAGACTTGAGTTCGCAGAGGCCCCAGGGGATGAGGTATAAAATTAAAACTAGGAAGAAGTGTGATACACTAAAATAATTTGATAGTTTTTGTCAATTTTGGTTCTACAGAAATCAGCGGAACATATATTGGAATGGATTCTCAGAGTGTGGAATCAGGTTAAAGGAATATTGGATCAGGCAGTAGTGGTGGTGGTGGTGCTGTTACTGCTGGTGGATGATATAGTGTCAGGGAGTCCTGTAAAGATTACACTGTTATGAGGATACTCCCAGCATTTCACTTAGGAAATGAGAAATGATGAGGACCTAAATGAAGACAACAGAGTTGGGGATAGGAAAGAAGGAACTGATGCTCTCTGCTCCTCTCATGTTTTATGCATTCTTTCTTAGCACTTGCAGTTTAATTATTTAATGTGCTCTCTCACTAGACCAAGCTATTCAATTATTAGGACCACTTATTTTTGTAAGAGCATGAGAGACAGCAAACATTATATGCTGCGTATTATTGTAAACATCTAACATATATTAATTCTTTTGATCCCCCATCTATTCTTTAAGTAAGTACTAATAATAAATACATTTTTTTTGGATGCGAAAACAATGTTACTGTGTTGAGGATCCTTAAGAACCCTTAGATTTGATGATTTCCTGGAAGAACTCCCAGAACTCGGAAAAGCTGTTATATTCATGCTTTCAGTTTATTATAGTGAAAAGATACAGATTAAAATCAGCAAAGAGAAGAAGCACGAAGGGCAGGAGTCCAGGAGACACAAAGCACTAGCTCCTCTTGTCATCTTTCAATACAGTCATATGGAAATGCTTAATTGCCTAAAGACAATGTGTGATAAGTGTAAAGTCTTAACCAACCAGGAAGGCTCCCCTGAGCCTTGGAGTCTAGGGTTTTGTCTTTTTTTTTTTTCCCTTTTAGGGGTTGGGGCTGTCAGTCACCTAGGCATGGAGTGACAACTACTCAGTTTTCAGCCCTCACAGAGATCAGACTGATAAAGCTTGCTGCAGGACTCAGGTGGATCAAAGCATGCACTCACCATAAATCACATGGTTAGAATAAACTATATGGCATGGCCCATGGCTTCCAGTATACAAAGACACTCTTATCAGGCATGATATTCCAGAGCCTTTTTAGCTATTTCCCAGAAGCTAGTCAAGGGACCATCCATTCCTTAGAAAATACAGGATTTGAACACCTTAAGCCTGCTGTTAACCTTTTACTGGACAGCTGAAGGTCAAGTAACTTGCCCTTGGAAATACATAGAATAGTTAAAATTTAAACAGAGGCATTCCAGTTCTGGTATCACTTGTTTTAACCATACTCTACTGCCTTTTGGCATCTCTTCTGTCAAACACAAAATCTGTTATGTTTGAGCAGTTAATAAATTTTCATTAAGTGAATGAATGGAAAGATAGTAGGAAACTGTAGGCTCGTTCTGCTGATTTAATAAAGGTCATTACTGTTAGAAGTTTTTTAATCTTCATGAAATAGCACATGTCTATATCTACTCCCACGCCCTCTAAATCTATAGCAGTTATTAGACGCTTGCTGAAGATCAGCTTAAGTTTCTTTTTGCCCTCTTCATGTGTGTAAATATTGCTCAGTTGCCTGGAGTGGTAAGATTAGAAATCTAATTATTTCCAGTATATTTCCAGAGTATATGACTGCTTGAAATTTCAATATTTAGAGCTTTTTTTTTTGGCGTGCAGTCTTATGAATTCTATAATAATTACACTCAAATCTAAATACTTGTGATGTTTAAGTTATTTTTGTATTCATGTATATTTGCTGATCTCTCTTAGAATAAATAATGAGGTTTGACTGTAATATCATAAAATAATCCCTTCTCTAGCAGTGTATGTATTTCTCATATTTTTTCTACCAACATGGTCCATTGTTTTCCATAGAATGAGTACTATCCATAGCATGTAAACATTTTAGAAAAAGAAAATAAATCATACCAGTTACCATTTTAACATTTAAAAGTCTCCTTTTATCCTTATTAAGACATAACCTTATTAAGATATAACCTTTTAACCTTATTAAGATATAACTGAACTACAATAAACTTTACATGTTTAAAGTTTATATTTTGGTGTGTTTTTGACACATCCATGAAACTGTCATCACAACCAAAATAATGGTTTTCACCTCCAAATGTTTTTTCATGTCAGTTTTCAGTGGTCATTTGTATATTTGTATATTTCTTTTAAATCTTTTGCCTGCTTTCTTTTGAAATCTATTAAATTTTATTAATTTTTAAATTTCATTATCATTAACATACAGTGTTATATGGTTTCAGGTTTATAGTATAGTGGTTCAATAATCCTATACATTACTCTCTGCTCCTTAAGATAGGTGTACTCTTAATCCCCTTCGCTCATTTCACCCATCCCCCCTGCCCATCTCTCCTCTGGTAACCATCTGTTTGTTCTCTATATTCAAGAGTATGTTTTTGGTCTAATTCTAATATATATATATATATATATATATATATATATATATACATACATACACACATATGTATATATATACACACATACACACACACACACAGATCTTCTTTATCCATCTGTATATTGATGGACACTTGGGTTGTTTCCATCATTTGTCTGTTGTAAATAATGCTGCCATAAATATGAAGGTACGTATATCCTTTTGAATTATTGTCTTTGTATTTTTTAGGTAAATACCCAGTAATGTGATTACTGGATCATAGGGTAGTTCTACTTTTTTTTTTTTTTAAAAAAGGGAGAGGCGGGGGTGGGGCAGTGGAAGAGAGAGAATCTTAAGCAGGCTCCATGCCCAGCACAGAGCCTGACTTGGGGCTTGATCTCATGACTCTGAGATCAGGACTTGAGGTAAGAGCAAGAGTCAGGTGCTTAACTGACTGAGCCACCCAGCACCCTGTTCTATTTTTAATTTTGGGGGGAACCTCCATTCTGTTTTCTGCAGTTGTTGCACCAGATTGCGTTCCCACTTACAGTGAATGAGGAGGGTTCCTTTCTCTCCCAATTCTTGACGACGCTTGTTTCTTATGTTTCTGATTTTAGCCATTCTGACAGGTATGAGGTGATAACTCATTATAATTTTGATTTGCATTTCCTTGTTGATGAATGATGTTGAGCATCTCTCCTGTGGCTGTTGGCCATGTGGATGTCTTCTTTGGAGAAATGTCTGTTCAGGTCTTCTGCCCATTTTTTATTTGGATTATTTGTTTTTTGGGTATTGAATTGTATAAAGTCTTTATATATTTTGGCTACTAATCATTTAATAGGATATGTCATTTGCAGTATCTTCTCCATTCAATAGGTTGTATTTTAGTTTTGCTGATTGTTTCCTTTGCTACACAGAAGTTTTTTATTTTGATGTATTCCTGACAGTTTGTTTTTGTTTTTTTTCCCCCTTGCCTCAGGACACATATCTAGAAACGTGTTGCTCTGTCCAGTCTCAGATACATTACTGCCTGTGCTTTCTTCTAGGATTTTAATGGTTTTAGGTCTCACATTTAGGGACTTAATCCATTTTGAGTTTATTTTTGTCTGTGGTTTAAGAAAATGGCCCAGTTTCATTCTTTTGCACATAGCTGTCCAGTTTTCCCAACATCATTTGTTGAAGAGACTCTTTTTTCCCATTGCTTCTTCTGGCCTCCATTGTTGAAAATTAATTGGCCATATAATTTGGGTTTATTTCTGGGCTTTCTGTTCTGTTCCATTGATCTGTGTCTCTGGTTTTGTGCCAGGACCATACTGTTTTGATTGCTATAGTTTTGAAATCTGGAATTGTGATACCTCCAGCTTTTTCTTTTTCAAGATTCTGTTGGTTATTTGAGATCTTTTGTGGTTTCATAAAAATTTTAGGATTGTTCTAGTTCTATGAAAAATGCTGTTGATATTTTGATAGGATTGTATTAAATCTGTAGATTTATTTGGGTAGTATGAACATTTTAACAATACTTGTTCTTCCAGTACATGAGCTTGGAATATCTTGTTTGTGTTGTCTTGAGTTACTTTTGTCAGTGTTGTATAGTTTTCAGGGTTCAAGTTTTTCACCTCCTAGGTTAAGTTTAGTCCCAGTTATTTTATTCTTTTTGGTGCAATTGTAAATGAGACTGCTTTCTTAATTTCTCTTTCTGCTGTTTCATTATTAACGTATAGAAGTGTAATGGGTTTCTGTACACTGATTTTATGTCCTCTGACTTTACAGAATTCATTGATCAGTTCTAGTAATCAGTTCCAGTAGTTTTCTGGTGGAGTCTTTAGAGTTTTCCATATATGGTATCATGTCATCTGCAAATGTGGAAGTTTTACTTGTTCCTTGCCAGTTTGGATGCCTTTTATTCCTTTTTGTCATCTAATTGCTGTGGCTAGATTTCTGTTACTATGTTGAATAAAAGTGCTAAGAGTGGACATCCTTACCTTGTTCCTGACCTTAGGGAAATGCTCTTAGTTTTTCTCCATTGTAAGTTTATTATGTTGAGGTGTATTTTCTCTAAGCTACTTTGTTGAGGGTTTTTATCATGAATAGATGTTATACTTTGTTACATGCTTTTTCTGCCTCTGTTGAAATGATCATAGGGTTTTTAATCCTTTCTCTTATTGATATGATGCATCATGTTGACTGATTCAGGAATAATGTATTGTTGGATTTGGTTTGATAATATTTTTTTGAGTATTTTTATGTTCATTAGAGGTATTACGCTGTAGTTGTTTTGTTTGTTTTGGTTTTTGTTTTGTTTTGTTGTGTCTTCATCTGATTTTAGTATCACGGTAATACTGGCCCCAATAGAATGAATTTGGAAGTTTTTCTTCCTCTTCAATTTTTAAGAATAGTTTGAGAGGAAGGAGTATTAAATGTTTGGTAGAATTCACCTGTCTTAGTCTGGACTTTGTTTGTTTTGCCTACTTTTAAATTGGGTTATTATTATTGTTCAGTTCCAAGAGTTCTTCCCATAATTTCTATACAAATCTTTTTTTCTAATATGTCTTTTTCAAATATTTATTCCAGTTTGTGGCTTCTTGTTCACTTTCTTAATGTTATTTTTTGGAGAGCAAATGATTTTTAATTTTAATGAGACATAACTTACCAATTTTTTTCTTTTATGTTTCATGGGTGTTTTGTTGTTGTTATTGTTATAACTAAGAAACTTTTGTCTATTCAAGGTTGCAAAAGTTTTCTCCTGTGTTTTCTTCCAGATTTTTATAGTTTTAGGTATTATATCCAGGTCTGTGATCTATTTTGAGTTACTCTTTATGTATGATGTGAATTGGTTTTTATTTTTTTCCATACAGATATTCAATCAGCATTATTATTGGAGACTTTCCTTCTATTGAATAGCCTTACACTTTTGTTGGAAATCAACTGACTTTATATGTGTTTGTCTATTTTTAGACTCTGTTCAGTTCCTTTGTTGTATATATATATTTTCTCAATACCAAACTGTTTTGATTACTATAACTCTATGGTAACTTTAAAAATTATTTAGGGTAGTTCTTCCACTTTGGTGGGCTATGAAATTGCTTTGGTTATTCTAGTCTTCTGTATTTCTCTGTGAATTTTAGAATTAACTTTCCAATATCTACAGAATAGCCTCCTGTGATCTGATTGGGATTGTGTTGGATTTATAAATAAATTTGGGGAAGAACATCATCTCAAAAATAGTGAGTTTTCTTATTCCTGAAAGTGGTATTTCTTTCTATTTATTCACATCTTTATTTTTTTTTCCAGCAAAGTGGTTTTTGATGTAACATTCTTGGATCTTATCTGTTAGCTTTATTTTTAGGAATTTATTGTTTTTGGCACCACTGAACTGATCATTTCCCATATTTCCTGATTGTTCTTGATTTATATATACCTGTGTTTATGAATGTAGTTGAATTTTATACTTTTCTTTGTGTTCGCTCACCTTGTTAAATTGTTGACTGTAGTAGTGTTGTTTTGTAGTTTCTCTGGGATTTGCCATGTTAATAGTCACATAAAATGTAATTAAAGACAGTTTTACTTTGTTCCAATCTCTGTGCGTTCCTCCCTGCATTGCACTGAGTACTAACTTATGCATTTGATGTGTAGGGCAGGCAGATTATCAGTGTATCTAGAGCTTACTCTGTAATAAACTTATGAACCAAGCCAGTCAAATACTATATTTTATTTACCATATCCACATTTACATCTCTCAATTCACTTAATGGTAAAAGTGGGTATTCATAAATTAATGGGCAAAGGCAATCAAATGCTGCATTTTATATACTCTATCCACATGTATTTCTCTTAGTATAGTTAATGAAGAAAGTGGGCATTCCCACTCTTGCCACTATTGTTCAACATAGTACTAGAAGTCCTATCAGGAAACAAAAAGAAATAAAAGTTATTCACATTGGCAAAGAAGAAGTCAAACTCTCTCTCTTCACAGATGACATGATACTTTATGTGGAAAATCCAAGAGACTCCACCCCCAAATTACTAGAACTCATACAGCATTTCAGTAATGTGGCAAGATACAAAATGAATGCACAGAAATCAGTTATTTTCTTATACACTAATAATGAAACTGTAGAAAGGGAAATTAGAGAATCAATTCCCTTTATTATAGCACCAAAAACCAAAAGATACCTTGGAATAAACCTAACCAAAGAGGTAAAGGATCTGTACTTGAGGAACTACAGAACACTCATGAAAGAAATTGAAGAAGACACAGAAAGATGGAAAAACATTCCATGCTCATGGATTGGAAGAATAAACATCGTTAAAATCTCTATGCCGCCCAGAGCAATTTATACTTTCAGTGCCATCCTGATCAAAATGTTATTGGCATTTTTCAAACTGCTCGAATAAACAATCCTAAAATTTGTATGGAACCAGAAAAGACCTCAAATCGCCAAGGAAATGTTGAAAAAGAAAAACAAAGCTGGGGGCATCACGATGCCTTATTTCAAGCTTTTATTACAAAACTGTGATCACCAAGACAGCATGGTACTGGCACAAAAACAGACACATAGACCAATGGAAACAGAGTAGAAATCCCAGATATGGACCCTCAACTCTATGGTCAAATAATCTTTGACATAGCAGGAAAAAACATCCAGTGGAAAAAAGACAGTCTCTTCAATAAATGGTGCTGGGAAAATTGGACAGCTATGTGTAGAAGAATGAAACTCAACCATTCTCTTGCACCATACACAAAGATAAATTCAAAATGGATGAAAGACCTCAACATGAGACAGGAATCCATCAAAATCCTAGAGGAGAACATAGGCAGTAACCTCTTTCACATTGGCCATGGCAGCTTCTCTCAAGACGCGTCTCCAAAGGCAAGGGAAACAAAAGTGAAAAGGAACTTGGGGACTTCATCAAGATAAAAAGCTTCCACACAGCAAAGAAAATAGTCAGCAAAACAAAGAGGCAACCCACAGAATGGGAGAAGATATTCACAAATGACACTATAGAGCATGGACTGATATCCAACATCTATAAAGAACTTCTCAAACTCAACACCCAAAAAACAGATAATCAAGTCAAGAAATAGACAGAAGACATGAACACACACTTCTCCAATGAAGACACACAAATGGCTAGCAGACACCTGAAAAGATGTTCATTATCATTAGCCATCAGGGTAGTTCAAATCAAAATCACATTGAGATACCACCTTACACCTGTTAGAAGGACAAAGATCAACAAGGCAGGAAACAACAAATGTTGGAGAGGATGTGGAGAAAGGGGAACCCTCTTACACTGTTGGTGGGAATGCAAGTTGGTGCAGCCACTTTGGAAAACAGTGTGGAGGTTCCTCAAAAAATTAAAAATATGGGCTGCCTGGGTGGCTCAGTGGGTTAAAGCCTCTGCCTTCGGCTTGGGTCATGATCCTGGGGTCCTGCGATCAAGCCCCGCATTGGGCTCTCTGCTCAGCGGGGACCCTGCTTCCTCCTCTCTCTCTCCCTGCTTCCCTGCCTACTTGTGATCCCTGTCTATCAAATAAATAAATAAAATCTTAAAAAAATTTTTTTAAAATAGAGTTACCCTATGATCCAGCAATTGCACTACTGGGTATTTACTCCAAAGATACAGATGTAGTGAAAAGAAGGGCCATATGTACCCCAGTGTTAATAGCAGCAGTGTCCACAATAGCCAAAAAGTGGAAGGAGCCAAGAAGCCCTTCAACAGATGAATGGATAAAGAAGATGTGGTCCATGTACACAATGGAATATTACTCAGCCATCAGAAAGGATGAACAGCCAACTTTTGCATCAACATGGGTGGAACTGGAGGAAATTATGCTAAGTGAAGTAAGTCAAGCAGAGAAAGTCAATTATCATATGGTTTCACTTACTTGTGGAACATGAGGAATAACATGGAGGACATTAGGAGAAGGAAAGGAAAAGTGAAGGGGAAATCAGAGGGTGAGATGAACCATCAGAGACTGTGGACTCCAAGAAACAAACTGAAGGTTTTAAAGGGGAGGTGGGAAGGGTGAGCCTGGTGGTGTGTATTAAGGAGGGCACTCATTACAGGAGCACTGGTTGTTGTATGTAAGCAGTGAATCTTGGAACACTACATCAAAAACTAATGATGTATTGTATGGTGACTAACACAGACAAAATAAAAAATGGGCATTCCTGTCTTGATCCTGATCTCAGGAAGAAAGAACTCAGTTTTTCAACATTTCTGATTCTGTACTCATTACTCAGTGCTTTTGCAATCATACTCTTCTCTACCCTGGTAATTTGTTTTCTCTCAGGAAAGACACTCCTCTGAGTTAAAGAACTTTCAGTTGTAGATGTTACCTTCTTTTGATACCAAGTATTATATGAAAAGTAACTGCCTATGTGGTATTTATAGTCTGTTATATGTCATTAAATTTAAATGGAGAATTTAGATGTGGATAGGGTACATATATTATTTGATTGATTTTGTTCAGTAATCATGTAGTGACCTTTGGAAAACATTGCTAATCTGTCTGCCGTACATATAGTGCTAAAAAGATCAAGGATTCCTGAAATGAACCAGAGGGTTTCAAATTCTAATTTGTAGTTATTTGCTATCAGTTCTCCATTCCTGCAACTGCCTTTCCATATTGCTTTTGAATTTTAGGTAGAGATGCTTAGGGTGTGTGAGGAACACCATCCTCAATTCTTCACTACTATTAGTCTATGATTTTTCTACTCCCTTCCATTTACCTGGCATTGTGAAACAAAGTGCCTGGAACAGAAAGTCAGAGTTGAAATGTCACAATTTGTTACACTCAGATGTGAACCATATGGTTCACATGGCTTAAAATCTTGTGGTTCTTCCTTTTCCCATTTATGAGCCATTTTGCCAACACCTATCACATATCCTGCATACATAAACAGCTAAGGTTGTTTACATGTTGACCTAATGGGAAAAGTTGCAATGATATTTGAGAGGGATGGTTTTTTTCTCTTCTACTAATTTGCCCTCTTCATTGAGAAATTTCTCGTTTGATCATTCTTATACTTTGACTGAGCCATATAACTGTTAAAAAATAACAAATATTTTACATTTTCCTTGCAGCTCTGTTTATGCATCCCTAAACTTTACTGGTCTACTTAAATCCTATAATTAGTCTTAAACTTGGGAAAAGACAGAAAGTTCTGCCTATGCCTCAACTTGTTAATGAAGTGTTACTGTGTTTTTTTAATGGTTATTATTTTTTAGAGTGTATTGATTCCTTCTAAATGAGACCCTGATTACAAATACTATGTAAGCCGTATGTTTCTATATCGCTATTGTCTGTATTGTATATTATTTCTTTCTGAATAAGACCTTGACTATAAGCATTATCTAAATCCTACTATATCCTCTAATAGTATCAGTTTTTATTATTTCAGTAATTAGTCTAAGTTAGCTACTAGGCCTCATTTGAAAGGGTATTATTTAGTATTATTTGTTTACTAAATTGTATAAATACAGTTTAAAAAATGAAGTAAGGACTCATTTTTGCATTAGTTATCCTTTCTCCGATTTGGCGGGGTGTTATCTGCTTTTATAGGCTTTAATTATTTTGCAGACAAGCCCTATTTAAGACATTTATGAGCCCATTGTATATAAGAAATACCAAGATGAGAAAGGCACAGTACTTACCCTCTGAGAGGTGATATGACTGGTATGTAGATGGCTGTAATATAAAATACAAAGAGCTAAATTTCATGTGACACTTATGAGAGTACAGTATTTGAGGAAAGTATTTCAGGAGTAGTAATTAGTGAGTGAGAAGTGTCTCAGTATAAGAAATCTTCGTGTTTTAAAATTTAAACTTTATTTTTAATTAAGCAGTGAATGTTATGAAAGATAAGGGAAAACAAAATCTGAGCAAAACTAAGTAACACATTGTAGTAAAGATTACTCTAAAAATAGAGAAGGTTTCTTCTTTAGAGAGTCTTAAGACTATAAACATTAAAATATATTTCTCTCAGAGCCCAACCACCTTTTGTTTTCTGGAAGTATTGGCCTAATAGCAGCTGCAGCACAATTTTTCAAGCAATAGTCACTTATGTTTGTTGTAGTTAATTTCAGTGTTTCAATACATATTTACCTATAGAATTATAGATCTGTTGGTTATCTTATTTATTAAGATGCCTGACTGCCTAAGACTTGTTTTGAATTTTTGCAAAACGTTTGGGTGAAGTTGTTTTGTCCGTGCTTTACATTCTGTAATAACAAAACTTTGGTTTTTGGTTTTTTGTTGGTAACTGAATACTTCAGGCCTTTTTCCATGTACATTTCCATATGTATTTTTCCAAATATTTTTCTATCCTGTTTTAAAGTCATGTCAGTATTAGGAAGGTCTAAAGATTAAAACACATGAATTAAGGTCCAATTATTTACTCCATAAAATTCAATTTTTTTTCTTTTTACAAAAGTCCTAAAATAGTTTCTCTGTACCTTTAAAATACAAACAAAATTATGGTATTTTAGAAACATATCTTTGATATAGTATGGTATATCATTTTAACTGATAGCTTCGTTAAATTTTTCTTTTGCACGAGTTACGTAGTTTCTTTTGCCTGAGTTACATTATTTCCGTATCTGTTGTTGCCAATTTTTTTAAAAAAATCCCTTTTCTTAGTTCAGGTGCACTCCCTTCGCTTGAATACCTTATTGGATGAATTTCTATGCCCCTCCAATGAATTTATTTCAGAGTTTAATCTGCACTTCATTTCTTGCTTTTTCTTCTGAATGGTTCTTATTCACAACTGGCAGTTTTGTTGACTCATTGATTAAATCGCAGTAGGATTCTTGAGTTTAAGAAGTCAACTCTAAAATATTGATTGTATAAGGAATCATTTTAAATGGAAAAGGACTTTTGTTATATTTAGAATTGTTATACAAGCCTCGTGTCTATTGTATAGTATATGGCCACTATTAAAATAGAAACTGGGATTGTGAAAAGGCTAACTTAAATGCCTTTCCAGTTCTGTGATTTATGTTTTGAATCTTTATTTAAACTTGCCTTAAATAGTATTTCTTTTAGTGATTTGTAAATGGCCAGCACTGGAGGTTTGAACTGTGAGTGTGTGTATGTATGTTTGTGTTTGTGTGTAAAACCAGGTTTACCTCAACAAATATTAAAATATATGAATATTTTTATTAGAAACTAAACCAAACCCTCAACTACATGAAGAGCAATGCCATAATTCATATTTCAGTAGGGACTAAGTAATAACTGAGGTGTTAGAAGAAAATTTGTGGCCAGTGAACAAAATATAAGCTTATTTAAAATAAAATGTAGGTCTTTGAGTGTATAGTTTGACCAAGCATTGGTGCTAGTTCTTTATTAGTCTAGGCTGCTTTATAATTTTCTTACTGCTAATTTGTGCACCAATAAAAGATGGTGGAATCAACATCTGTTTTTCAGTGAAAGGAGGTTTAACTCTCATGCATAAAAAGCAGTGTTTTCAGCATTTGTCATTTAAATAAACAGAAATGAATTTAACAAAATGTTGTGTTCAGACAAAGCACCAGATAAAATATTTTATCCTTGTTTTATTCTTATTCTAACATTAAGTCCTCCCTCCAGTGGCTGCTGTTACAGTGTTTTCCCTTTTTTGCCTTATTTTGGAAAACAAGGAAAGTTATTACTGTTTTTTTCTCGGAATTAAACCCCATTTTTGTGTCATGTTGAAAAATTGGCAGATGATACTCTGTGGGAAATAGTCTTTTGTGACTAGAGCCCATCCATTAGTAGTCAAAGGGACAGATTATTCTTAATTGAATTCTTAGTCCTCATCTTTCATTTCCCAGTTGCTTATAACTGCCCTTTACGCCAGCATTAAAAAATTTTAATCACTTATATACTCTCAAAGGCAGATTTTACTAGTTATCCTTATTAGAGGCAATATACCAAACAAGAAGCAAAAACATCAATGAGAGTTCATTATTTTCAGAAATGCACAGTTATATTTTTAGATATTTCATTATAAAGTTGTTGGGTTTTTTTTAATAGAAGTTTTAAAAAATATTTACAGTTTATCTTTTTAAATAGCTGGTACCAAAGCTTTTGAGGAAATCAGTTTTTATTCAGAATATTCGTTCCATTTCAAAACAGGCAAGGAATCAGTTGGATTTGTGATAGCGATAGCTTAGCTCATATTTGATTGATATATGACTGCTCTGAAGTTTACTCAATATCTGATTATTCTTTTGCTTTATGACTGCTTCTGCTAGGATTTATTCACCATCAGGACTCCCAAATTTCTGACTAAATAGATGAGACTGGACTGTCAACATCATCATGAGAGGAAAATGCACCACAGAACAAATTATAGAGGGTAGCACTGCTAAAATTAGTCATAACACTTTTTCTTTTAATGCTTTTCTTTATCATTTATTTAAAAATATATTTGATAAATAAAAAAATTATATTCACCTAGGGCCTATGTGTGATTGTGTGTATATTATGTACTGATTCATGAGTGGCTACCCTATATGTAATGCTTATGCAAGTTATAAATCATAATGATATAATGAACAGCTATAAATTCCCTCAATCCAAGAATCAAAGCACTATTAATAACTAAAATTGACCTTTGTGTCTTTCCCCATCTCATGCCCTTCCCACCTTCCCAGAGAGAATCACTCTTCTGAATTTTGTGTTTTTCTCTTGATTTTTTTGGTAGTTTTATTACCTGAATTATGATACTTATACATTATTTGTTTAGTTTGTTTTTGAGCTTTGTATAAATAGTATTACATTGTATGTAATTTCCTGAAAGTTGTTAACTTAATATTATTTGAAAATTTGGAAAATTATCCATAATTTTTAGTGTGACTGTGATTTATTCACTTTGACTAGTATATAGTAATCATATTTATTAATATATTACAGTAGATTTGCCCTCCTATACTTGGAGAATAGCCCTGTCCAGTTTTGGTTGCCAGACTCTAAGATGGTCCCCAATGATTTCTTCTTCCTTTTTTTTTTTTTTTTTTTTAAGATTGTATTTATTTATTTGACAGACAGAGATCATGAGTAGGCAGAGGCAGGCAGAGAGAAGAGGAGGCAGGCTCCCTGCTGAGCAGAGAGCCCAATGTGAGGTTCGATCCCAGGACCCCGGGATCGTGACCCGAGCCGAAGGCAGAGACCTCAACCCATTGAGCCACATAGGCGCCCCTGATTTTTTCTTCCTGATAGCCATGCCTTTCTGTAGGCCCTTCCTGCATTGAACAGGGTTGTCCTTTGTGCCAGCTGAGTGTCAAGGAAGTGGGGATGAGACTTTGACAGCTTTCCCCTTAATCTCCTGGCTCTCTCTCAAGCCATGTTATGGTGATCCTCAAGCAGACCTGTGAAGAAGCCCATGTGGGAGGTAATGAGGCTTCTAACAACAACTGGTATCGATAATTTATCTGTGTGAATGAGTCACCTCTAGCTCTAGCCAGGCCTTCAGATGATTGTAGATCTGGCCAATATATCTTGACTGCAACCTCATGAGCCTGATTCAGAACCTCCCAGCTGGGCTGCTTTGAAATTTGTGATCTACAGAAACATTGAGAGATTATGATAAGGGTTTATTATTTTTGGCAACTACATTTTGAGGTAATTTATTATGCAGTTATAAGTATTGAATAAACCAGCTTTTGTGATGACATGAATATTTTGTGAACATTTACACACCTGTCCCCTCATGTGCATGTATAAGTCCAAGCAGTAAACCAAGATATGAGATTAATGGGTTGAGATAAGAATGTTTCATTTGGAAATCTCATGCCAATTTTTCTAATGTTTTTACACTAACTTATATTTTGTTGTTTTTTTAATGGTGATTGAAAATTTTTTTAAGTTTGTATGTTTGTTTGTGTATGTAATCTCTACACCCAGTGTTAAGCTTGAACTTAAAACCCAAGATTAAGAGTCACATGCTCTTCTGACTGAGCCAGCCAGATGCCCCCACTAATTTATCTTTTGATCACAAGTGTGAATAAAAATATTTCTCAGATTCCACTCTTTTAAACTTTTGGTATTGTCAGGTTTCTTAATTTTTTCTAGTCTAGGGAATGTAAAATAATATTTTTTCATTTTCATTCCATGCCCCAACATCAAAACAGTAGTCTCCTATATTTTTCCCTAAAGTTTAAAGTTCTGCTTTATGCCCTTTCTACATTCAAAATTGATCTTTGTGTGTGGAGTGAGATAGATCTGGCCTTTCTTTTCTTTCTTCTCCTCCTTTGTCGTCATCTTTTTTTTTTTTTTTTTTTACTGTATAGTTAACCAGTTGTCCCAATTACTGAAAAACCCATCCTTTCCCCAGTGATATGTTAGTGTCATCTGTGTCACGTCAGTCTGTTAGGTGGATCTGTTTATAGTTCTGTTCTGTAGATTGTTTTGTTTATTCCAATACTAACGACTTACTGTGTTAGTTAGTTATGGTGATACCTAGTAAGGCAACTCTTCTATAATTTTCTTCTTCAGACATGTCTTAGCTATTTTTGGTAGTTCTTCTATGAATCTTTCTGAGTTAGTTTTTCAAGTTCTGTTAGGTTTGAATGGAACTGTATTGAATCCATTTATCAGTTAGAGAAAAACTGGTATCTTTACAGTATTGGGTTTTTCTGTCCATGAATATGATATATCTCTTCATGTATTTCTGTCTTCATTAATGTCTTTCAGTAACATTTTATCATTTTGTGCATATAGGTTTAACACATCTTTTGTTAGATTTATTCTTAATATGTACCATTTATGAATGGTACCTCTTTTTAAAAAAACATGTTTTGTAACTGATTTTTTTTTTATAACTGATAGTTGGTGGTATTTAAATACACTTTATTTTTATATATAAATCACTTCAGCCATCTTGCTGAATTCTCTTTTTATTCCTAATAATAGACTTAAATATTCTTGTTTTTTAGTTCTAGGAAGTCTTATTTCTTGGCTCTTTTTCTTTTGTTTTGTTTTATATGGTCATATTATCTGCAAATAAAAACTTTCATTTTTCAATTCTGATACATTTTCATTTACTTTTCCATATTTTATACTAGTAGAACCTCCAGAAAATTTTGATTAGAAGTAGAAATAGTTAAGTGGTAATGATGGGAATTCTTTTCTGGTACCTGATTTTAAATAGAATGTTTTTAATATATTACCATGAAGAGCAGTTTTACTGTATTTCTGTTTTATTTTGTTGAACCTCTTTATTATGTTAAGGTTGTTCCTTTTTTCTTACTTTGCTAGGAGTTCGCTTTCAAAATTGAGTATTGAATTTTATCAAATAATTTTTCTGCAGATATTGAAATTATTATTTCTTCCTTAATGATAATTTAGTGAGCAACATTTATAGATATTCTGAGTTTTGTAATATACCTTCTAAGTTTAGTTATTCTCAATAGGAGGGTCACTCAGAGGACATAGCTTTAATGTTGGAATTGAAGTCTAGTTGTAAAATTCTTGACTCTCATGATCATAGGAAGGGATTCTACCACTTTGTGCTTATGTAGACAATAGTAACGATAGCCATCTGGCATACTGTGTTTAAGCATAGGTCTAATAACATAAATGGCTTAACATTCCACAAAGTGCCCTTGTGCTGACGACTTCAGTGCCACAGAGCTAATTTCCTGTAATTAACAATGTGGCTAAGTAAAGGTTGTCTTTGTTGGGGAAAAAATATTTTATAGAAACCAAGAGGATTCAAAGCTCTTTGCCTTTGGAACACGAGAATTTTGTTGTCTTAAATCCTTTGTTAATTTAGGCAAGGTATGAATTGTGTGTATTGTTCTCTGAATGAAGTAAATAACCACGGTAATTAATATGGTAGTTTAAAATAATGATGACTTGAGATTTTAAATTCCTAGCTCTCTCTCTTTTTTTTTTTAGATCAGATTTTGTAGTATCACCAGCAATATAGAGCCTCCCCAAATCTTTCTGAATTCATTGCCTCTTGGTTCCACGATTAGGTGTTGAAATATGGTACAAACATGAAATTCTAGAAAGTACTATCACTTTATAAAGAATTGGGAAATTCTAGTAGTGAAAAAAAATCCATTCTGAAGGCACTTAAGTGAAGTGAAGGCACAGAACCAGAAGCAGCTAGATGAGAGCACTGTAATTTATAAAAACTTTATAATGTTTACCTTTTATGCCTAGGAAATACTGGTTTTGCCCCTTATGTCTAGGTAGAGCAGGTTGCCAGCCTGGCCCTGATGGGAGGGATGGTAGAGTGGAGTGCATTGTGCCTTGATGTTTGGCATTACAGCTGTAGAGAGGAGATGGAGTGAGAGAACCATTTAATACATAGTGAGGTACACTATTCCAATGTATCTCTTTTGGACTGTTGGAATCATCACCTCAGAAAGAAACCTCATACCCATTAGCAGTCACTCTTTACTCCCTCCCCACCCCCAACACCCAAAACACATTAGTCTACTTTCTCTTTCTATGGATTTTCCTATTCTTGTCATTTCATATAAATGGAATTATATGTGGTCTTTTGTAGCTGGTTTCTTTCACTTAATGTTTTGGAGGTTATTCATGTTGGAGCATGTATTAGTCCTTAATTTTTATTAATGAATACTAGTCTATTGTATGGATATACCATAATTTGTTTATCTAATCATAACTTGATAGACATTTACTTTCTGGGAATTACAGATAATGCTTTTAGGAACATTTGTGTATAAGTTTTGGTGTGGAATGTGTTTTCATTTCTCTTGGATATATAACTAAAGTGGAGTTGCTAGGTCATGTGGTAAATCTGTTTAAAATTTTAAGGAACTGCCAAACTTTTCTAAAATGGTTGTATACCAATGTACATTCCAGCTAACAATGTATGAGGGTTTCAATTTCTCTACATTCTCACCAGTACTTTTTACTGTCTTTCTTGTTGATTATAGCAATGCCTTAGGGTGCGAAGTGGTTTCTTATTGTAGTTTTGATTTTCATTTTCCTAATGACTAATGATGTTGAGCATATCTTTTTAGTATGTGTGCTTTTTAGTCATTTGTATATTTTCTTTGGAGAAATGTGTATTCATTTCCTTTGTTCATTTTTAAAATTAGGTTATTTGTCTTTATTGTTGAGTTGCCAGAATTCTTTATATATTCTGGATACATCTTGTCTCTTTAACATATGAAGTTGTTTGTTTGTTTGTTTGTTTGTTTTACTTTCAAAAAGTATTTAGAAAAGTACATTGTCACAGCTTGGATTTTTCAGAAGCATGGGCTGGGTAAAATTTGGAGTGCAAGATGTTTATTAAAGAACAACACTTAGGGAAGAAAGGAGGACAGTGGGATTGGTTGGAGGGAGAAGTTGAACTTAATGCAGGTCTGACCAAAGCCTCCGCCAACCTGATGGCGATCTCTGGAGCAAACATTGCTTGGAGTTGTCCTGCATTAGTCTGAAATGGCGGGGCTTTCATATTCCCACTTGACTCAGTCAGTGTGACTAAGCCAGTCAGCCTAGGAAAGGCTTGACCTTGAGTGAGGCAACTCTCAGCACCTGAGGCAGACTGTGACGTGGGTAACAGTGGGAAGCTCTTTGCTAACTGTACTCCCTGCCGCTCAGCAGCAGGTTACCCTTGAAGGGGGCATCTGGGCATGGGTTCACCTTAGTGTCTATCACATGCATATTATATTTTAAAAATCTAAGTTGAACCTTGAGTTCACATAATTTAGCAGAGATCCTGGTAAGCATATATATGGAATGAGAAAATTTGATGTAGGCTTTGCATGTCAGTTATTATTTCTATTTCATAGTATTGGCAATTTTGAAATCTTCTGAGTTTAGTTGGTTTCTACTAGTTTAATTTGTCCTGGAGTTATGTATATTTATTATATTGTTTATGTTTACCATAGAATTCAAGTTCTCTGAAGTAGCTTATATGACATTTATACTTGACCCATATAAAGGAGACTATTTTTTCGAGATGACTTTGTTTTTCCAAAGTTTTGATTGTATCCTTTTGAGAATTGTTTTTGTCCTTAGCCATAGCTCTGCCATTTCCACTCCATATTATGAAAACTTCATAATAGACTGCTTAAATTCCTTTTTTTCTTTTTAGGGGATTCAAAATCAAGAATTGTCTTAGTCCTCATTTAATTTCTTAGTTTGACTTTTAACATTGTTTTGAAGTTATTCTAAGGATTTCATTCTAGCCTTGTTGAGTTTGTCCTTTTGATAGGTACAAAACAATGTGAAACCTAGCCTGATGACTTCCAATTTTGGAACCTCTTAAAAAGGCACAGTAGTGCATTTCCAGTTTCTTCTAAAATATTTCTGTTTGGCATTCCTTAACTTCTGGCTCTTTCTCTAGATACTTGATTTTCCAAAGTATTGGTATGATGGTAATGATGAGCAGTAATTTTTATCAATCTTAATTCTGAACAGCAATTAAATAGACTGAGACAATTTTGGTTGACATGTTTCATCTTTATATAATTAACTACATCCAACTTGCTCAGACTCCAAATTGTAAAACTTCCTGATAATTAGTACATGAAAGGGTACTAATAGCATACTATCATAAACTAGAAATTGAAACTGTAAAGTTTAAGTAGTTTGACTCCACCAGGCAGGTAGAAGGAGCTTGTTTTAAGAACTTCTAAGCAGGAGTCAGAAGACTAGAATTAGAATCCCCATACCATCTGGGATGGCTTAGCCAAGTTATTTAGCTTTTCAAAGCTCAGGATGCCTCATCTCTGTAAGATGCAGATGTGTCAACTTCTCCTATCCCGACAGTGGTGGTGATGACCTACTAAAGTAATGAGTATGAAAGGACTTGGTAGCTTTGTGACCAATATATGCTGTCGGGAAATAGAACAGTGTTTTTTGAACAAACTTTTATCTAAATGAAGGTAGAATTCCCATACTTGAACATTTTCCAGACATGCATTTTAATAATATTAGAAAAAATATGAACAAATTATATTTTAAAAATTAATTTAAATTTCATTATGATTATCTTTAATGTAGAGTCTTAGAAAGCCAAGTCAGCTCAACAGGTATTTTTAATGGGGTTTTATTATTTCTACTTACAATTCATCCAAATGGTACACATCAGAAGTTTCTCGTTCCTATAAATTGTACTGATTTGGGTACCCTTTATGTGTGTGTGTGTGTGTTTAGAGATTTTATTTATTTATTTGAGAGAGAGCATGAGAGGCAAGAAGGTCAGAGGGAGCTGGGAGTGCGATGCGGGACTTGATCCCGGGACTCCAGGATTGTGACCTGAGCTGAAGGCAGTTGCTTAACCAACTGAGCCACCTAGGTGCCCCCCTTTATGTGTTTGAGTACAAATTAATTGGAACCGAACTATGTTTGAAACGATGTGGATTACTAATATTTATAGACAAATTTATAGTTTTCAACATAATTTTATATACCTTTTTTTTTTTTAAGATTTTATTTATTTGAGAGAGAGAGTGGGATAGAGCATGAGAGCAGGGTGAGGGACAGAGGGAGAAGCAGACTCCTCACTAAGCAGGAGCTCAGTGTGGGACTCAGTCCCAGGACTCCACGATCATGACCTGAACCAAAGGCAGCTGCCTAACTGACTGAGCCACCCAGGCACCCCTGTATACATTATTTGATAAAATTTTCATAATTGCCCTGTAAAAGAAAAGTGCTCTTATTTTCTTTGTTATTCCTATAACTGAGGTTAGGAAAGTTAAAGAGTTTCACAAGGTCACCCAGCTACCAAGTGGTGGAATTGAGATTAAAAAGCTGACGTTCTCATTCCAGTCCTTCTAAATAATATTGTCTGATAAACTAGGGAATTATTTTAGAAAGGATTAGATTAGAATCAGGTATTCCTTCTCTGAGCTAAGCCTTGAGCCAAGCGTAGATAGCATTCTTTATAGGAGCTGGCATTTTCTATGTACCAAGAGCCCATAGTACTCTGGGCTTTGTCTTCCATGTCTGCTTTTCCTGATGCCCTTGTTCCTCAGTCTTTTCCCTAGTGCCCATATATGTCTACATATACACACACATGCACACATATACACACTCCAAAACACATTTTTTTGTGTGCTGCAACCTTGAACTATAAGCTATTCAGGATTATTATGTAATGACCTTTGCTGATGAGCAACTTCTGAGTAATAGGGTTATTTTAACTGTAATTTGGGTAAATCCTTTGGTTTCTTGAAAATCTCTGTACCAATTTGCTTACTGTACTTTCTTCCACAAGTAGGCTATTACAAGCTGGATATCCAGAACCTGACTCAGTAAGCATAGATTCTTTGAGACCAAACCAGCTCCAAAGGTCATGGGGAATTAACCCAGTTTTACTTGTCTGGTGATATGTTTTATACTTTCATCATTATACTCAGAATGTGAGGTGAAAAGGCCTTCTATTGCAAAATCATCTATGTCTAGTTCCTATTTAATACCTACCTAAAAACAAACAGATGTAGAAAACTTAGGCTTCTGTGTATTTTCCTATACGTATTATAAGTGCTTGTGCCATATTTTGAGCAAACAGGGCAACTAAGAAATATTCTACTGTTTCATGTTTTGAAATGCTGACTGGATAAAGATTACAGATGACAAGTTATTTATAGCTTTATTTATACATACTGGGTTCTCTTTTGGAATCATAGGAGGAAAGAAGATATGATAATTGCTTTGTGTAGTTCACAGAATGAAATTGCAAACTGAGATGTTTTGAGTCTAGTTTATACTATAACCATTTCTAGGAAACCATATTTAAACAGCACTGGTTATCATGAAGTATACAACATGTCAACTGTGTCCCAATTCGCATCAGTAAAAACCTTCTACCACTTTATTCCCTATAACCTAACCTCGATCAGATAATACTAAATAAACTATGTTGAGTGCACATATTAATATATATCAAATGTATCAAGCAGCTTGCTGACTGCATTTTCAGTAGTGTTTATCTGTGGCCATGCAGGTTATAACTCTGAATTTTTATCAGGAAAACTAAATTGAGAATTTATAATATTCCTGATTTAGCTTCACCAGCTGTGCCACAGCCATGGAAAATAACTCGAGAGGGTAAAAATCTAACAGTGAGTAAGAGAGCAACAGACAAATTGCTTTTGCTTCATGCTTACCTGCTTTGCATCTGCTGCTAGAAGGTTAAGGATCACAGATAATAATTAGTACTGTCTCTTAATTTATATATCATCGCTTCAGTAAATTGTGTTGTGTATTTTTTGGTTATCTCATAAAATAAGAATATGATTATTAAATGCTGTGTAATCTCGAGAGTCTTAAAAAATGATTCTTTAAAATGTGCATCTTCTTTTTTTCCTCTATCTTTTACTCATTCATTTTTAAATTCAACAAATATCCAGTGAGTTCTAAACATGCCAGACATGTGCTGGGTACCTGTCCTCAGGAAGATTAAAATCTAAAAGGGTCATGTTATTAAACATTGTACAGTATTTAGAGCTTTTTTTCCCAAGGTGTTTTTGTTTGTTTGTTTGTTTGAGATTGTAATTGACACATAACACTATGTAAGTCTAAGGAGTACAATGTGATGATTTATATAGGTACATATTGCAGAATGATTCCACAATAACGTTGGTTAACATATTCATCACTTCATATAGTTAACCATCTTTGTGTGTGTGTGCTGAGAACTTTTAAGATCTACTTTCTTAGCAACTTCCAAGTATGCAATGCAAGATTGTTAATTGTAGCCACTATGCTGTACACTAGGTCTCTAGAACTTTAAACTGTGAATCTTGAAAATTACTCTAGCACCAAAAATATTTTATAATTTTATTCATTAAAACAGTCACAATGAAATAATAGTATAAACTGTTCTGTTTAGAAATCAGACAATTTGGAGCCAATGAAAAATAACCTAACTGCTTGTATTTAGAGGAAATACTGGGTTGGCAGAGGGATGTAGTAAGTAATGTAAGAAGTCCCTATAGAGAGTTAATTTAATTGTGGAATTGTTAACAGAGAGCAATGCGTGGGATCTCTTATTATAAACATTTCTCTTCAATTTCTGCTATAGGATGGTGAATAATAGGGAGTTGCTTGGTAAAACCTGTACACAAACTTGTGGGACTTGACAGATAAGACTGATTCCTGCATATGAATAGATAAACCTTAGAACTATTTTTTTTATGTGATGTAATTATCAGTCTAGGTCTGATATATTTTATGTGATGTAATTATTAGTCTAGGTGTTATATATTTTATAAGTAGCTATTTAACAGTTTGTTTTGGTAGCTAGAGAGTTAAGCTACCACCTGGGCCACGCGTGACCTTGTTCTTTTAACTCACCGCTATACCCTGCTGTCTTATACATCACCTACCATACAAACTGCTATAGTTTCTTGAAGTAATATAGACACATTTTTGTCATATACTTTTATAGAGTTTTCAGTTACTTGTTTACAGAAGAAACAACTTCTTTCCTGTTAAGTAAGAATGCCTTCCCAGTCAAAAATATTCTCATATTCTAGTTATTCATATTAGGAAACCTCCATTGACAAACAGCATTACTGCTAGTAATAGCAATGATGAGCTATACATACCTACTGTAATACTAATTCTCAACCACTATTACTTGAGCTACATTTTATAAATAAGTAAACTGAAGATTTTGAATATTAAGTGTCTTGTGCCTGGCCACAGAGCTATTATTAAATGATGAAGCTGTGATGCATTTATAACAATTAAAAAATATGTAAGCCAGCATACATTGAGCACTTAATTATACACATCAGGTACTATGCAAAATATTTTACATTTAGCCTCACTGTAACAATATGAGGGAAACATGGTTATCATTGCCATTTTTCATATTTGAAAATAAGGGACAGAGAAGTTAAATAATTTTTCAAGGGTATGTGTAGTTACTGGTGAAGCCAGAAGGTCTTCCTCTTATACCACCTCCCAAACCTACAGTTAGAATTGAGATAAGGGCAATATGATTTATGACTGTTTGGAACATTCCTGGTTTAAAATTTCAGTATTAGGTTTTGATTTTTTTTTAAGATTTTATTTATTTATTTGGCAGAGAGAGAGAAATAGCACAATTAGGCAGGGTGGCAGGCAGAGGGAGAGCGAGAAGCAGGCTCCATGCTGAGCAGAGAGCCCAGGACTCTAGGATCATGACCTGAGGCAAAGGCAGATGCTTAACCAACTGAAGCATCCAGGCGCCCCTCCGTATTCATTTTTTTCAAGTATTTTCTGCTGTACTCTGTTGGTTATGAAAATGCCTCAGTTTGTAAAGATAATTATAAAATATCCCTCTGAATGGAAACTGAAGTTTGTTTTGTGGATAGCAAATAAATTGGGTTCCTCGATCAGAGGAATATAGAGGAATATTCAGTCTCATTTATTGTGATCATGAATGTGGTTTTTATATAATTTCATTAACAGTCATGGATTGACTAGATTAGTTTAATTTTTTTCTATTGTATGTGTTGCATTTCTCTCTTTTAAACTTTAGGAATAGTGATTTATTTTTTTTTTTTTTTTTTTTTTTGTCTTCATGGGCATCCTGGGGAAAACCATTGATTTATAGTATAAATGTCTTCCCTTTGGCCAAAATAGGGCAGAATTAGATTTTTAATACATCATAATTTTATATCATCATTATTTACTGGGGTGCCATTAATAGAGTATGGCTTCTGGACATTGAATTTGGCATAGTTTCATTTTTGAAAGGGCTAGTTTTTTCCCCTTAAAGTTGTATTTTAAATTACACTAGAGGTAACTTAGAGTTGCTTTATGTTATGATTAAAGTTCTTAAGTTCTTTATTTATCTTTCTCCTTCTGACTGTCTTTTCTGGGAGGAAGACATTCTGATCTTGTAACTGGCACATGCTTATAGTTTATTTTAAAAGAAATTTCAGGGGGCGCCTGGGTGGCTCAGTGGGTTGGGCCGCTGCCTTCGGCTCAGGTCATGATCTCAGAGTCCTGGGATCGAGTCCCGCATCGGGCTCTCTGCTCGGCGGAGAGCCTGCTTCCTTCTCTCTCTCTCTGGCTGCCTCTCTGTCTACTTGTGATTTCTCTCTGTCAAATTAATAAATAAAATCTTTAAAAAAAAAAAGAAATTTCAGGCTTTTGGAACTACCTGAAGATATTTAAAAAAAAAAAAAAAGCATTAGATGATAGAGAACTAAACTTAAATAGGGAGTTCAGTCAGTGACTTTAGGTATCTGTAAGTTTGGTATCTGTGTTTGGTGACATGAGAGATATAAAGATGACAAAAAGTTGATACCTCTATCCTGGGGCTTGTAATCTGTTAGCTGACCCAGACAAATACATAAATAACTATAATGCAAGGCAGGCTATGATAAGTACTGTGGTATAGGCATCATCAAAGTGCAGTGGGAAATCAGAATAGAGAGATTAATCCCAACTGGGAGGATCTAGGAAGTTCTCATGGAGTAGGTAGGATTGAGTAGAGCTTAATTTATTGCTTTCATTCATTCTAGACTGTCTTCTGAAGATTGATGTCTATTTCCTTGAGCTCTTTAATTTTGTTGCCAGTTTGGGTAAGCATGGCACAAATCCAGCAGGGAGGTCCAGATGAAAAAGAAAAGACTACTGCACTGAAAGGTACATACTTATTTTGCTTTTTCAGGGTTTTTTCATTGTGCCTAATGAAGGCATAGGAATATTTAGGTGATCTTCCATTCATTTCAATTCTAAAATAAGAATGTGAGTTTTTATCCATCTGTAATGGATTAACAACTGTTTCAATATCTGAGATGGAGTATGTACTTAGTAAATAAGTCACAAAATCATGTAATTTTGTAACTAAGAATTCATATCCCTTTTCTTATCCAAAGTTGTATATTTAATGCTAAAACTAACATTAGGTCTCTTGAGTTAAGACTATTGCCTTTATCATATATATATATTTTTTATCAGAATGTCATGCTAGGCTAGGATAATGATCTGCCTAATAATCCAGTATTCTATCTTTGTGGCATTAATTAGGGGTATTTTTTGAAAGGTTCTCCATGTTAACACCTCGGAGGGAATTTACCCTAGACATTCTTTGGGAATTTTGAGTTCTAGACTTTTTAAAGTCTGCAGTCTAAAAGAATTTTACTCCTAAAATAAGTGTGCTTTGTTGAACTGAAAGATCTCTTCAACGGATTTTCTTAAAGTTAAGATGCCAACTATGCCAGATAATGAGTCTCTTTACTTGTTCAGTGTAGAGTCTTTGTGGTCTCTACGGTGCTTTGCAGGTAATGCCACAGACCATCTTGACTGCAGCCATTTTTCTGAAGCCCTCAATCCTGTCCTGTTTTGTTTTATGAGGCTGGATGATAAAGATACCTCAAGAATCTCTCCTCTACCTTTCATCTCTTCATGAAAGCCTGAAGCATATATATGACAACATAGCCAGTTTCTTAGCTCACAATTTGCCTCATCATGTTTCTGCTTTTAGAGCTGATGTTCTATCAATGGGATGGTATAACTAGCCCTTACCTTCAAATATAGGAAATGGCTAAGAGCATTGCTTTCTCCTGACAAATATGAGAGATGATGATGTGTTGGATTAGGATGGTAACAAAAGAGGATGATGACAGATTCTGTTTATGTTTGGAAGGAAGAGATTACATGATTTTCTGTTGGATTAGACATGGATGTTAGAGGAGAAATCAAGAAAAATTTGAAGGTTCTTGGCCTAAAAAGCTCTAAGATAGATGCTATGTATTAGATTTAAAAAACTGCAAAAATCAAGTTATGGTGATAATAGTGAAAAGCAAGAGTTAGGTTTTAGACATATTAAATATTAAACTGAGATGTTACTTAAACGGGAAGGTAAAGAAGTTGAGTATGGAGTTTGGGAGAGCGTTTGGTTTAGAGATAAAAAAATTTTAGGGATCATTAGCATGGAGGTAATATTTAAAGGACCAGAGCTCCTAATTGAGATCACCAGGGATGTCAGTATAGACAGAAGAGATCTGTAGATTGAGCCCTGATGCATCTCAACTCTAGGGTCAGGAAGATGAAGAGGAACCAGCAAAAGAATCTGAAAATGAATTTCTAGTAAAATAGTCTGAGAATCAAGAGCAAGAGAGAGATCCTGAACGCCAAATGAAGAAAATGGGAGTAACTCATTCAGTCATAATAATGATTCAGGTTAGACGAGGACTGAGAAATTACTTTTAGATTTGACGAAGTAGAGGTCGTTGGTGATCATCACAAAGAGCTGTTTTCACAGATTGGTGGAAATGAAAGCTACATGGGAGAGTTTCCATAGAAAATGGAAAGAGAGGAATTGGAGAAAGCTGTGGAAATTCTGTAAAAGGTTTTAGTGTATGCTTGTATGCTGCTGGAAATGACTAGCACTCTCAAAATAATGGCTGATTTAGGAGAGAGGTGAAGGAATGTGTGTATTTCCTTCTAAATAGACTCACTGGGTTTCCTAGATAGATTTTTGTGCATCTTCAGCCTTACTTGATCATGTAAAAATTACATTTTCCAAATAGTCATTCCAATTTACACTTTCTCAAGCAATATATAAGAGTTTGCATAGATTTTCTAGATTTTAGAGCTACTAGATGTATGTAAAAAGAGTATGAATAGGGTCTAAAGATGAACTTGCCTGGATTCAAACTCAGGTTTTTCTGATTACCATGAACTAGCTACTTAGCTTCTCTGAATCTTTTAATTCATTGGTACTATAGCAATAAAAAGCCTGGTACACGTGAGCTTCTAACAATTAATGAAGGAGTTAAATTAAAAATAATAGAAAATAAAGTGACAGTGCATAGCAAAGTATATTTAGAACAAATTGTCAAACTAAATTAAACTTTATCTTTAGAGAAGTCTACTTATCAGTTTTAACTTTTATGGATTATGCTTTTAGTGTCATGTTTGTGCATCCTTTGCCTGACCCTGGTTTGTGAAGATTTTCTCCTGTGTTTTCTTCTAAAAGTTTTATAATTTTAGATTTTACGTTTTGATACATTTTGAGTTAATTTTTATAGAAGGTAGGAGATCTAAGTCAAGGTGGGTGTTTGGTTGGTTCGTTGGTTTTGGGGGGCCTGTTAATGTCTGTTTGCACCAGCACCATTTGTGAAAAGGACTTTCTTTCCACCATGGAATTACTTCTTCCATCTTTGTCAAAAATGAATTGGTTATATTTGGGTGGCCTTATTTTGGGTTCTTTCTTTTGCTGCATGGATCTGTGTCTATCTCTTCTTCAAAATCACACTCAATTGATTATTAGTATATCTTAAACATGAGTAGAGTGATTCTTCCCATTTTATTCCTTTTCAAAATTATTTAGCTATTAGCTATTCTAGGTTGTTTGTTCTTCCATATAAATTTTAGAGTAAAATTATATTTGCAAAAAAATATACTGAGATTTTGATAAGAATTATATTTAAACCTATAGATGAATATGGCGACAATTGACATCTTTATTGCATCTTTCAGTCCATGACCTGGTATGGCTCTTATTTGTTTAAATCTTCAATGTCCTTCATGAGCATTTTGTAATTTTCAACATGTAAGTTGTAAACATTTGTTCTTATACTTATACCTAAGATTTAATTATTTTTTTTAAATTTTTTAAAATGATTTTATTTATTTATTTGAGAGAGAGAGAGAGAGAGCATGAGAGGAGAGAGGTCAGCAGGAGAAGCAGACTCCCTGCCAAGCAGGGAGTCTGATGTGGGGCTCGATCTTAGGACTCCAGGATCATGACCTGAGCTGAAGGCAGTCACTTAACCAACTGAGCCAACCAGGTGCCCCCTAAGATTTAATTATTTAGAGTGATTTTAAACAGTGTTGTGTTCTTAATTTCAGTTGCCACATGTTAACTGATAATTTATGGAAATATAATCAAGTTTTACGTGTTGATATTGTATCTTATGAGTTTCCTAAAATCATTTAATAGTTCAAGGAATTTCGGGGGTAGATTCCTTGATAATTTCTATGTAAACCATCATGTCATTTGCACTTTGGACAGTATGCCTTTTATTCCCTTTCTTGCCTTTTTTGTACTTACTAAGATTCCTAATACTCTGTTGAATGAGAATAGTGAGAAAATGGACATTCTTTCCTTGTTCACTAGGGGTGATAGTGAATGGTGATACTCCCATTTTATCCCTTTATTTTTAGACCTGTAAATTATGGCTATGTTAGAAATAGCACCATATATTGGACACTGATTCTGAGTATGTACAGCCTTCTGAAGAATCTTGCTCAGCCCAGCAAGGTTCTATCACCTTGATGGCACCATAATCCTTAAAAGGCCATTTCACCATTCTCTCAAACTAGCTGTTTCAGGATAGTGGGGAAAATGGTAAGACCATTGAATTTCATGAGCATGGGACCATTGCTGCAGTTCTTTTTTTGTGAAGTAAGTTCCTTGATCAGAAGCACTGCTATGTGGAATACCATGATGGTAGGTAAGGCATTTTGTAACTACACGAGCAGTAGATACAGTAGAAGTATTACATGTGGGGAAGACAAATCATATTCAGAGGAAGTAGCTATTCCAGTAAGAACAAAAGGTTGCTTCTTTCCTGATGGAAGTGGTCTGATGTAATCCACTGTGACCAGGTAGCTGACTGATGACTTACAGGAACGATGCCGTATTGGCGACTAAGTGGTATTCTTTCCTGCTGGCAGATTGGATAATCAGTCCAGGTTGTGGCTAGGTTGGCTTTGGTGAGTGTAAGTTCATATTGATAAGACCATGCATAACGGGGCGCCTGGGTGGCTCAGTGGGTTAAGCCGCTGCCTTCGGCTCAGGTCATGATCTCAGGGTCCTGGGATCGAGTCCCGCATCGGGCTCGCTGCTCAGCAGGAAGCCCGCTTCCTCCTCCTCTCTCTCTCTGCCTGTCTCTCTGCCTACTTGTGATCTCTCTCTGTCAAATAAATAAATAAAATCTTTAAAAAAAAAAAAAAAGACCATGCATAACAACCATCTCTGCCACCATGGCCACTTTGTTCATGAACCCATTGGGCAACGACAGGGGTGGCTGGGGAGAGAGGCTAACTGGTCTCCACAGGAGTCATCTTATCCACTTGATTATTAATATCTTACTCTTTTGAGGTCACCTTTTGGTGAGCGTTAATTTGGGACACAGATTTCTTTCACTTCTTTTTCCTTTTCAGAGGGGACTTACTCACATAACTCTTTCCCAGATTTTCTTGGTACCGGTTTCTCAATCCAGGTCCTTGGTACCAGTTTTCCTTCCAGGTCCATGACCTTCCATTGTTCCATACCCTTAATATTTATTCCCACACATGTTCTCTGGATTTCTATCTGTATAAATTAGAAAAACCAGATAGTTCTTATGTTGTGCTGGGTGTCGTGTACCTCCTTCTGAGTCACACTTTAAACCTCACCTTTAGTGGCCTGCTATGACTGGAGTATAGTTGAAAGTCTAGATGCAAAGAGGGCTTTGGGCTGTGGGTCCTGAAGAGAATCCACTTATTTTTTTATTTATTAGAGAGAGAGAGAGAGAGAGAGAGAACAAGCAAGGGGGAGGGGAGAAGAGACAGAGAGAGGGAGAAGATTGCCCTCTGAGCAGGGAGCTCAATGTGAGACTTGATCACAGGACCCTGATATCATGACCTGAGCTGAATGAAATTAGACACTTAACCCACCAAGCCACCCAGGTGCCCCAAGAATCAGCTTTGTCTTGCCTGGCAACAGCCTCAGAGGAGGGCATGACAGTTTCCTTAAACAAAGGTTTAATTTTCCCAGACTAAGGTAGCGAGACTGCTTCTACTGAGGGTGGAAAGCTTCCTTTGACAAAGAGTGGTCAGAATTTAGAGAGTCATTGTCCTCAACTGCATTCCATTCCAATTTGCAGGACCCCAGTCACTGTCCTCTCTTTAACAGTGGACTGCTATGAGGCTGGTAGTTCTGCTCACATTATAATTCAGCTGGTTGCAGGATGAGCTTGTGTTTGATTTTTAACAATCTCAACCCTTCTGCTACAAGAGATCAGAGTTACCTTCAGGACACACTTAGAAAATTAGAGGTTATTTATGATGTGCTTGAGCTGAGAATTTGAATTCTGAATTTGTCTATTTTTTCCACTTCCTTGTCCAGTGGCCTTAGGAGCAACCAACCAATTTCATTATGTTAGTTTTCCAAAAGTGTTTGAAAATATCATATACATATTCATCCAGATTCAAATGTCAATCTCATCCCGAAACACCTTCACAGGCACACTCAGAGGAAAGTTTAACCAAATATCTGGGCACTGCATGGCTTAGTTAAGTTGACACATAAAATTAACCATCACACCATTCCTCTGTCTTTGGACACTTGAGTTGTTTCTTGGCTATTGTGAATAATGCTGCTATGGATATGAGTGTACAAATAATCTGTTTAAGCCTTTGTTTTCATTTCTTTGGGTATCAAGTGGTATTTTTATCCAAGTATTGCATATGCTTAGTTGAAGTTTAGAATTCTAGTTGCTGAGTCACTTTAATTACCAGAGGCATGTTTTAGAAAAAACACTTTGCTACATCTGATGCATATTTAAATTATATGGATTCAGTCGTACTGTATTTTATAGGTGAATGAAGGTATTTTTAATGGAAACGTTTTATTATACTTGATTTTTGCCTAATCCACTGCCTTTGAAACTCAGTCTCTATGTAAAATGCAACTTACAGTATTGCTTTCTTTTTAAAAAGCAGAAAGACATTTTCTTTCTACATGTCTTCTCAGTGCTAATGAAATAAAATATCTATATCTGGTTCCTTTGTTAATAGAAGAGAAGTTTAAGGAATGCCTATTTTGTTTAGTTTTCATTTTGTCCTTCATAGGAACATTTCAAGCAAGGCAAAAGCATATTTCTATATTCCTAACTTTATTCTTCATAAGGTAAGGAAGAGCAGGGTTAGAATATTTTAGGGTTGATAGGGCACATAGAGTAAGTATGGTGATTTTGAAAGAGCATTGAGTTAGGTATTGGAAACTACATCTATTCCATTAATCCCCCTGTACTATTAAGGTATAATTTCGGACAAGCCATTTTTCCTCTCTGAGCTCATTTTTTCATCTGAAGGACAGTGAAGGTGATAATACATGTTACTGTTCTATAGGGTTGTGACGATCAAGTGAGATAAAGTATGTGAAAACCTTAAATTGGTATGTAGATGTTAGGTGGCATTTTATGATCTGAACTGATAGACAAAGCGACTGTTAGACATAATATATCTGCTTAAAAATTAGATGGTTGCTGTGTATCTGATTAAAAGGTTTCTAAGTTTGAACTGTAAATGACTATAGTGAAGGAACCTCAGCTCATTGGTAAGAGAATTTTCGAGCCACTCCAAGCCATTTTTGCTATTAAAAAAATTGATTTTGCACAGAAGTACATGGTGTTCAGATATTCACCAATGAATTAGAAATTTGTCGGCCTGTATCCCTTTGTTAGCCCATTAGGCATATTATGTGACATTTCCATTTTACTGGAGAATTTGCAAACATTTTTTATTTTGAATTTTGAAGATGCTGTATTTTTATGTGAGTCGAGGTTTATTGGGTGTGGCAGTTTGAAGAGCACTAAAAAATTATTTTTTTGATGGCTTGTCTTTATGTCCTACAGAAAGAGACTAGAGACTAGAGGTAGAAAAACTACTTTTTTCTTTGGCATATTTTGATGTTCCATACAGATGGATTTATTGTATTTCTGTAAGACAGAAATAAAGTGTTTCTTCTGAGATAATTCTTTTGTAGAAAAAGAGACTGGTTTGCTTTATTACGTATCCTAGGACCTGGTTTCTCTTCAGGAACTTGAGTTAGAATGCAAAATCTCGAAACCTGAATTTTTTTTTTTTAAGATTTTATTTATTTATTTGACAGAGAGAGAAATATCACAGGTAGGCAGAGAGGCAGGCAGAGAGAGTGGGGGAAGCAGGCTCCCTGCTGAGCAGAGAGCCCAATGTGGGGCTCAATCCCAGGACCCTGAGATCATGATCTGAGCCAAAGTCAGAGGCTTAACCCACTGAGCCACCCAGGTGTCCTGAAACCTAAACTTTTTAAAAAATATCTTTTCTTTGGAACAATAAATTTGAAGTTTATCTTTTTGTTTTTTGAGTTCTGATATAACTCTGATGACATATAGTGAGAATTTTCCCCTCATTCTATAATAAGAGCCTAAAAGGTATCATTAAATACTTGTTGACAGACTGATTCTAGCCTGCGGCAGGGATAAGATAAGCCTAGAACAAGCATTTTGTGGTAACACAAAATAGGGAAATATTTAAAAAAAACAAAAAATAAGAGCATGTCAAACAGTTATAGGAGCCAGCTGGAAGAGCTTATAGCCATGGCCATTGCTGGAACAATTTGAGCAACAAAATAAATGATGTAGTATTTATTATAACCCAAATTATATATTAAATATCCCTGATTCTATACTGATAAAAGATTGGATAAATGTGTAAATGGAGGAAGAGAGACAAAAATTCATACAAAGAATTACAAATAATGTATGTAGATATTCTTTGTTCCACAAGGCAGAGCACAGCTCTACTTTTCTTCCTTGAATGTGGGCTAGACTTACTCACTTCCAAGGAATAGATTATAGAAAAGGAAAAAATAGCGATCATAGTTGAGAAGTCGCCTTAGCCAGCTGATGGAGATTAACATCCCCAGTGATATACCATGGATATCATGTTCCCTGATATGATGTCATAAGAGGGGCGTTTACTTCTGTGGTATTCTTCTTGTAACCCTGGTCTAATCACAAAATGAAAAAAAAATCATATACACCTAATTTGAGGGTCATTCTGCAAAATACCTAACCAATATTCCCCCAAAGAGTCATGATCATAGAAAAGAGACAAAGAGTAGAATCTGTCACAGGCAAGAGGAGACTGATAGACATGACAACTCTATGTGGGGTGGTGTTCTGGATGGGATCCTGGAATGGAAAATGGACCTTAAGAGGAAAACGGGTGAATAATTTCTGGGCTTAGTTCATAGGAACATACAGATGTTGGTTTCTTCACTTTCACAAATGTACCCTGGTAATGTGGGATGTTTTATTTTTATTTTGTTTAGTTTTAAAAAAATTTTTTATTGTGTTATGTTAGTCGCCATACAGTATATCATTAGTGTTTGATAGAGTGTTCCATAATTCATTGTTTGCGCATAACACCCAGTGCTCCATGGAATCTCTGCCCTTCTTAATACCCATAAGCAGGTTCATCCATCCCTCCACCTCCCTCCCTTCTGAAATCCTCCATTTGTTTCCTGGAGTCCACAGTCTATCATGGTTTATCTCCCATTCTGATTTCTCCCCCTTTGTTTTTCCCTTCTCCTAATGTCCTCCCACACTATTCCTTATGTTCCCCAAGTAAGTGAAACCATATGATGATTGACTTTCTCTCCGCTTGACTTACTTCACTCAACATACTCTCCTCCAGTCCCATCCATTTTGATGCAGAAGTTGTGTATTCATCCTTTTTGATAGCTGAGTAATACTCCATTATGTATATGGACCCCCATCTTCTTTATCCATTCATCTGTGGAAGGGCATCTTGGCTTTTTCCACATTTTGGCTATTGAGGACATTGCTGCTATGAACATTGGGGTGCATATAGCCCCTCTTTTTACTACATCTGTATCTTTGGGGTAAATACCCAGTAGTGCAATTACCAGGTCATAGGGTAGCTCTATTTTTAATTTTTTGAGGAACCTCCACACTGTTTTCCAAAGTGGCTGTCCTACCAACGATGTATGAGGGTTTCCCTTTCTCCACAACTTCTCCAACATTTGTTGTTTCTTGCCCTGTTAATTCTGGCCATTCTGACTGGTGTAAGGTGATACCTCAATGTGGTTTTGATTTGAATTTCTCTAATGGCTAATGATGATGAACTCTTTTTCATGTGTCTATTAGCCATTTGTATGTCTTCTTTGGAGAAGTGTCTGCTCATGACTTCCACCCATTTCCTGACTTGATATCTGCTTTTTAGGTGTTAACAAAAGGGAATAGAGTATTCCATGGAAACTGGGTAGAGGACATAAAGGCACTATCTGTATTTTCTTTCAACATTTCTATAACTCCAGAATTATTTCATAATACGTTGTTTATTTAAAATATTTAAATTTAATATTTATTTTAAAATTTATTTATGTATTTTAAAAAATTTATTTATTTAAAAATCTTTGTTGAGAGTATTTTTATTGTATGGAAATCAAATGCTTTGTGTTAACCACATTTTCTCTGGTGAGCATGTTGTATTTTATTATTGTGATTTTTTCCTATAAAATGGAATAATGTGTTATATTACCCCATTTAAATTTGTAAGTTTCCTTATTCATAAATGGTAGTTTCATCTTTATGTAAGATTTAGTGACTGTTTAAATGACCTGAAACTTTTGAAACTATAGATGGAGGTTAGTGAGATAAAAATTAATAGCTGAATATTTTGAGGAGAAGAAGTTAATAATTTACTACAGTGGTACATAGGATCTAAAATTGTGATTGTTTTGGGAATTGATGATTTTGAAAGTGCTTTTGATATTCTCATGATATAGCACTTGGGGAACTTAAAACTTTAAAAACATTATCAATAAGGCAACTCATATAAAGTAATCTAGTAGAACAAAAGAATGCTTAAAATAATCAAAAATATAATCTCTATTATTAACTTTATTATTAAAATATAACTTATTAAGAAAATCAATGTTAATGCATTTCATATTCTTTTCTAGATTTATTATCTAGGATTGATTTGGATGAACTAATGAAAAAAGATGAACCACCTCTTGATTTTCCTGATACCCTGGAAGGATTTGAATATGCTTTTAATGAAAGTAAGTGTTTGCTACATACAAGATTTATTTATCATGCTAATAGAATCATAGGACAGATATTATTCACTATTTTTATTTGCCAGTTAGAATGTTTTATGTATTTCATTTAAGAAATGATGACTTACCCCTTCATGGTGAAATTTTTCACTCAAGGAGAAGAACCAAATTGTAATTTTCTGTAATTGTCAAATCACTTAAACCAATGGATATGAATTTGATGTGACTTAAAGTATTTCAGCCCAGAGCTTTCAACTCTCAGGCATCCAGTTGGAACTCCAATTATATCATGTAGAAAGATACTACTTTTTCACATATTTGAAAGGAAATGGCTAGCAGTTATCATCTATGATGATATTTTAAAGCCTAATGCTCAGTTTTCCATGATTTTTTTCAGGCAGCATCCTTATTTTTAAAAATTTATTTTATTTTTTTAAGATTATTTATTTGAGAGAGAGTGAGAGTAAGAATGAGAGTAGAGAGACAGAGAGGGAGAAGCCGACTCTCTGCTGAGCAGAGAGCCTGGTACAAGGCTCCATCCCAGGACGCTGAAATCATGATCTGAGCCAAAGGCCGATGTTTAACTGAATGAGCCACCCAGGCATCCTGCCTATTTTAAAATTTATTAATTAAATTCTAAATAAGAAAGACTTTCCACTTGGGGTTTGGAAGAACATAACATAAGTTACAAGGATGTTTCTAGAACGAAGAATTACGATTGATTGAATTAATAACATACTATTAAACATTTGAAGAGTACTAGTGTTACAGGCTTGGTAGAGTTTAAGTTGTAGGTTTCTGTTTGTTGCTCCACATCAACTAAATTGGTGATTTGTTACCATTATGGTAGTGGATATCCCTTAATAATAACACTTACATGTGTCAGAATTTATAGTGACAGTCTCTGTGTACTAGAAGATTAATTGATTTTAAACATGATATTAGAAACTTTGATCTCTTATCTGATGTTAATTTTCATGCTTTTAATAAAGGATATCTTAATGCCAAGATATATATGAGTAGTGTTTGTTTTACTGACCTAGCTAGCCAGGTTCTCCAGAAGTAATAAACTTTTATCTTTCCCTTTCTTATCAGATACATACAGACATCTTTTCCTCACTTCTACACCCTTGAATGTACTTACCTTGCATTCACACTAATGTGATACCTATATCTTTGCATACACATACACCTTTTCATGTATGTATACCTCAAAAGTGTGTGCATCCTTGCACATGCCTACCATTTATTTTATAAGTATCTTGGACATTATCTTGCATAAACACAGTCTAATAGTATTAAAGAGAAATGCTTAAATTCTAAGGAGAGAATGTCACTTTTAAGGATCTGTTTTTAGCTTGATACGGTTCACCTTTGAATTTGGGTTAACGGTGAATATTTTTTCAAAGAGGTGAGAATTTGGAGATAGGAAACTAGGTCTCAATACTAAACCCCTAAAAAGGTAATTCTAACAGTGTCTTTCGGGACTTCTTTTTTAATTTTATGATAACAAGAACTCTTACAAAAGGTTTGGAATTAAACTTTCCAAACCTTACCTGATTGAAGAAATTTCTAATTTTTCCTAAAGGATTTTAAAGTAGTTGGATAAAAGAAGAATTTGGATACAAATTTTATTCTAAGCCAGACAATTTGTAACAAAGGGGAAGAGATTGTTTTTACCTGTATCAGAATTATACCTTATTCTTTAAAATCACTGTGCCTTTTTGTTTTTAAGATTTTATTTATTTGGGGCGCCTGGGTGGCTCAGTGGGTTAAAGCCTCTGCCTTCGGCTCAGGTCATGATCCCAGGGTCCTGGGATTGAGCCCCGCATCGCATCGGGCTCTCTGCTCAGCAGGGATCCTGCTTCTCCCTCTCTCTCTGCCTGCTTCTCTGCCTACTTGTGATCTCTGTCTGTCAAATTAATAAATAAAATCTTTATAAAAAAAAAAGATTTTATTTATTTATTTAACAAAGAGAGATCACAAGTAGGCAGAGAGAGAGAAAGGGAGAGAGGAGGAAGCAGGCTCCCTGCTCAGCAGAGAGCCTGATGCAGGATTTGATTGCAGGACCCTGAGATCATGACCTGAGCCCAAGGCAGAGGCTTAACCCACTGAGCCACCCAGGCGCCCCTTCTGTGCCTTTTCAAATACATCTTGTGTTTCCCATTGCTGTAATCGTTTAAGGCCCACCTCAAATATCCTTGCTGATGAAGAAGTTGAAGGCTTTTCCCCTTTTACCCTCACCTATACTCCCTCTGCTCTGGTGCAGTATTATGAAAGAGCACACTTTTACATCACTAGAAAAAGTAATTGAACTTGTGGCAGACCATTTGAGTTTGAATATCATCTTCTATAGTACCTGGCATTTATTGAACTCTTAATACATGCCAGGAAGTATTCTAAATACTTTGAACTTATTAATTCATTTAGGCAAGTGGTAGCCTCTTTGAGGTCCTGCACTCCATAACAAATCTGATAAACTATATGCATACATTTCCTAGAATAGCACATATTTTAGATATACATGTGAAACTTTACAGCTGATTTTAGGGGGCCCTAAGCTAAAATGGCCTAAATCAGACCTTTGACAGTCACTGGAGTCCAAACCTTTGAGAAATGCCATATTTACAAATAAAAATATAACCTAAGTGATTCAGACATTTTTCCTGGATAAGAGTGCTCACTTTCTTTGCCTCTTAACCTTTTCACTTTTAATAGTAGTGGTAATAGGTGGCTATTTTAATAGGTCCCATTTTCCTAAAGAACCCAAAAAAGAGTGTTCTATGTAGTGATCCAAAACAGTGTCTCATGTTGAGAGTATTAAAAACTTTACAGATAAGGATTAGCCCTTGTTTTGCATATTTAAAAAGACAGTTTTATATGTGGTGAAATTGATTCATAAAAATAGTGAAGTAGTTTTACTTGAAGTAGTATTTTTCCAGGGTTCAGTTTTAGTGCCATACATTCCTTTCAACTTTTTGTCCACTCCTGCCCTCACTGAATAAAAATCAAATACTAAGTTCCACTCTGCATGTCATGTCCCTCTTTGGTCTCTAAACCCTTTCTTGTGCCTCACTGCTCTTAGCATAAAGTCCAGACCCAGTAGTTGAAGTCTTCTGCTTTTTGATCCCAACATGTTCTCCAGTGTTCTGCAGTTTGGCTCAGTACTTCGTTTTGTTTCTGTTAAAATGGATTGTTCACTATTACTTGAACATTCTGTCCATTTTTCACATTTTTGTCTAAATTGCTAGGTAGAGGCAGGGGAGAATAGGTTAAAGTAATTGGCCTGTGGTCTCTCTCCTGATCACCAGCAGCACACTTCTGGGACAGAAAGAACACAGGTGGCCTGGCCTTTGCTTCTTAAAAACATCCTGATAATGTAATCTTTTAGTGAATATAGGCCAGTGTTTGCTAGGAGCAGAGTGTTTATCTACAGAATACTTTGAACGGGTGACTGGTTTCGGCTTGCTTATGGTAAACAAGCATAATCTGTGGATATTTGAAGTATATTTCTCTGAAGGATATAACAGAAGCAGTACCACTCTCTGGCACATAAAACTGAAGTATTTTGTAACCAAATGCTCACCAATGTATGACGTAACCTTTTCGCCTCACATTGAGACTTCACCTGCTCTGGACCAGAGAGTGCTGCCAGTAAGAGCGAAGGACCTGGGAGGAAATGCCTAGGCTGTCCCAGACCTCCTCTTCTTTTCTTTGCCTGTGTCTCTTGATTGCTTATTGCCTTGTTATTATTAGCAAATTTATTATCAGTAAAATCTCTGAATTGAATGTGTCTGATTTGACAGTCCAAATCGATGTTGGCTCACTGCTTTTCTCCAGTGTTCATTTGAAATCTTAACCATGCTTTAGGCCTAGTTGAGAAATCTCCCTGGAACCTCTGAAACTATTCTAACCTATAAGGGTCTTCCTCTTCCATTTTTCCAAACTCATTTTAGTCTTTATTATCTACATGAATTGCCTGTGGCAGTTTTTAGATTGTTGACTTAACTTCATTCTTGTTTACCTTCCTAAAAAGTTGCTTAACTTTTGGATATTTATGCTTTTAATCCTCCTCTAGCCTCTAAGCTTAGACACTGAGACCTTGTTCATAGCTGTAGCTAGCCATGATCCTTATATATTATAGGCCCTCAAATGTTGTTCATTTGCTTTAGAGAAATGAAAGTCAAAAGGCACAGCATTTGAGTAGTTGAGGGCATTCTTTTATAGTACTTAGATATTTGCATCATGTTGATATTGGAGGGAAAAATGCAAAGAAAAAAATGAAACTTCTGAGGAAGTTATTTTAAAATTTTATCAGATGTTATTTATTTTTCATATTATTATAAATATACTCTGAATCATAGCAATACTGTTTGTTTATCTTCTAGAGGGACAGTTAAGACACATAAAAACTGGGGAACCGTTTGTTTTTAACTACCAAGAAGATTTGCACAGATGGAACCAGAAAAGATATGAAGCTCTAGGAGAGGTAAGGTCATATATTAAACTTCACACTCTTTTTTTTTTTCCAGTTTTGAAGAGTCAGAATAAAGGTTTTGAAGCTAAGGCAGTTCATGAAGTCTTTCGTTAAAAAAAAAGTGATTTAAAAAAAAATTTTTTTTGTTGTTCATTTCAATGGTTATGTTTGAAACATATTCTCAAGGTTTATGTTTTTATGTAAACCTGTCCTTCCCATGACCTTAATATTTTGTAGTGAGTCATTACATCAGAAGACAAATTCATGACGAATTTTATCTTTTAAATGTTTTTAAGAGGTTGAATCCTCTGCTATGCCAGGAGGAATAAGTGTTCTTTTAAGTGGTTATCTTAAAAAAAAAAAAAAAAAAGAGTTATTTATGTTAATTATATGAAGTGATGAGTATGTTAATTGTATTAATCTTGTTTATCATTCTGCAATGTGTATATATATCAAATCATCACAGTTATTCCTCAATAAAGGTAAAAAAAATTCTTACTTATGTGAACAAGATTGGTATTTGCTTGGCTAATAAAGTGTGTCTAACCTACTTACCTTTGACTTGATGAAGGATGAGGCCTTGCGAGCATTTAGTTTCCTCACACAGTACCATTGTGAGGAACCCTTGAAAATGGCATTTGTCATTAAGGTGAATGTTCTGTTAAAGCCAAAAGTTTTACTCATCCTATGTCATGTTAAATAATTTTAGTAAAATGCACATGGAGGGGTGCCTGGGTGGCTCAGTGGGTTAAAGCCTCTGCCTTTGGCTCAGGTCGTGATCCCAGGGTCCTGGGATCGAGCCCCACATGGGGCTCTCTGCTCAGCAGGGAGCCTGCTTCCTCCTCTCTCTCTGCCTGCCTCCTCTGCCTGCTTGTGATCTCTGTTTGTCAAATTAATAAACAAAACCCTAAAAAAAAAAATCAAATGTACATGGACACATTTGTTTAGTGTGATAATACATACTACTTCAGTTCTTTAAGGAAAAGCTAAAGTTCCTATATTCCTGTTTTGATTCTTTAAAAACTAGTCAGAATGAATTACTTGATTAAGCAGCAGCATAAAGAATATATGAAACTTAGTTTATTTTTGCTGGAAGACAGTTCTCCATGAATTACATTTCCACATGTGTCTGAGCAAAGGTGTTGACAGCTTTTGATGTGGACTATCTTTTCAAGGGTGTTTGTGTAGGAAACAGCTTGGAAGACAGAGCTTGTGTCTTCCTCCAGGAGAGAGAACAGATTTGTTTGCTCTTCAGGAAAATGCTCTTCCTGTCCGCCACTAGTGACAAAGAATGGGCAGGTTTGGTAGTAACCCCTTTATAAGATTGAGCTTCATAAATTTTGAGGCCCCTTAGCTATGATGCAGTCCCACTGTGTGCTTAGCCTCTGTTTTAGCCTGTCCATATTGCCTCTTTAGGACTTGAAGGACAAAAGAAAGAGATGAAAATAAGCTTATGCTGCTTGCTGAATACCTTGAGTAATAAAGTCTTTTGTCTCTGACATAGAAATCTAGTGTCTTTTGGCAATATCCATGAAATAGTAGCAGGCTAACTTGTTAGCTGGCAAAGAGAATAAAATCTCAGACCCTTCAGAGTTCTTGACATTTTTCGCTAGCATTTGTAACTTAAGTTTAATTAATGCTCTGAATAATTTCTGCTGCACATGAGCTATTCCCATTCCCCATAAGTGAATTACTTATATGCCTCAGGATAGTAGTATGTTGATTCTAGGAATATCTGTAGTATATGACCTTACAGAAGAACTGGGGATGTTTGTTTTGTTTTGTTTTTAAATGGGGCTTACAGTTTACTCCTTTCCATGAGCCATGCATATTTGTTCACTTGGACAGGTGCTGTTCTCTAAACAAACTTTGTCTTTTTTGTCATCTGCATCTTTTTCACCCTTAACCTATATCCCCTAGCATTATCTCTGTCAGAATTTAGCAATTGTATCTTATTAGATTGTCCATGTACAAGTGATTCCTTTCTCCTAGATCTCCTATCTTATATTCTTTGGACATATGAATTGTCACAGGTTTGATTTTTGGTGGATCTTACTCTACGATAAAGTATTATGAAGTTTCACTTTAATGATTATATATAGATAGAGATAAAATATTCTGCATTATCTAGATTTCCCACCTCCTGTGCCTGCATTCACATTTGTGTTCGTGATCAAGCTGGCCCCAAATGATCACCCCAAATCACAGGATTTATTCTGTAGTGCAGTGTGTCTCAAATTTAGATCAGTAGACCCCTGAGCTTCAAGTACCAATCCCATTTACTTCCCAATATATTTATCAAAAGTGCATAACCTTCTAACATAAAACTGTCACAACAAAAGATCCAAAGATTAGAGAAGGGAAGTCTGGTTGTTAGCATTTGGTTCCCTACAATCTTGCTTTTCATGTCGTGTTTGAAATACTTGTGTTTTTATTTTTTATTCCTCTGAATTCGGGTACACCATGAAATACTTATTTTTATTACCAGTCTCACTGCTGAAGGTTGACTATTAATTTAATTTCTTTTCCTAAATTTTAGTTTTGAGATGTATGAATTCTAGTTAAATATGCATAATGACACAATTTTCACTATTGTAAATTTGTTTCGTGTTCTTTATGGTAGGATTTAATAATGCATAGGTGGACCTATCTTTTTGTCCATTTTCCTTACTTTCTTTTTCTGAGCTGTGTCTTCCAATTAGTTTAACCACCTTACTGTCCTTCATTCATACCTTATACTTTTATCTCGTACCGTTTTCTGTCTTTGAAATGCCCTTGCTCCCTTGTTCATGATACTCCTATCTCTACCTGCCTTCAGGTTTTGTCTTTCATATCTTCTAGGAAGCCTTCTCTCATCTCTTCTACCACTCTTTTTATTCTTTTTCTCAATTTCCTTTCTTCTCATTCTCTTTTTCGGCCTATCTTGCCTTCTTTTGAGAATGATTTAAGGTGGGCGCCTGCGTGGCTCATTCGGTTAAGCGGCTGTCTTTGGCTCAGGTCCTGATCCTGGGGTCCTAGGATCGAGTTTCACGTTGGGCTCCATGCTCAGTGGAGAGCCTGCTTCTCCCTCTCCCTCTTCCTGCCGCTCTGCCTGCCACTCTGCCTACTTTGCTCTCTATCTCTTTATCAAATAAATAAATAAAATCATAAAAAAAAAAAGAAGAACGATTTAAGGTGACCTTAAATATGAATATTCCACTTAGCAAGATTAAAAATTAAGTAAAAATAATAAAATAGAATTTAAAGAATGTTAGTAAATTAAGAGCATGAGTTTATTTTCTTTCTCTTTAAGATACTTTACACTGTATTACAATATTTTTTTATTTTTTATTTTTTTTAAGATTTTATTTTATTTATTTGACAGACAAAGATCACAAACAGGCAGAGAGGCAGGCAGAGAGGGGGAAGCAGGCTCCTTGCTGAGCAGAGAGCCCGATGCGGGACTTGATCCCAGGACCCTGAGATCATGACCTGAGCTAAAGGCAGAGGCTTAACCCACTGAGCCACCCAGGCACCCCTACAATATTTTTTAATGAATATCTTTTGGCAATTTGGGGCAATTTTCTATATTCTTATGGTACTTGTTGAATAGTAAATGAGTGCTATACAAATATATAAACTATAAATTCTAGACCTATGTATTTTAGGAAATTTCTTAATTTTAGGAATTTGATCATGAAGATAATATTTACTTATTGAACGGAAAATGACAGGCTAATGATGATTTTCCCATTTGTAGAACTAAACAATTTTCGATTACTTTAATTCCCATTTAATTTCTAAGAGTTTCAGACAATTATGGCTTTGCAGATAAAAATTATTTGATTAAAAGTCATCTGTCTGTATTTATGGCATGTTTTGTTGGAAAATTTTTATTCTTCATGGTCAAACTCTAGACTGAATCCGCTGTAATTCAGAAAATAGAAGTTCTTCTGTAACTGCCTAAATTTCCTAGAAAACAAAGTTTTGCATTTATATTTTGGAAATAATTTAGTACTTCGTCTTACCAGTGAGGTCGCTAGTTGCAGTAAGTGAGAGCTTGTAGAAAGCATTTCATCACGTCCTGGACACAGAAGTACTGAAAAACCTCCTTTCTCCTCATTGATGGGTAGGGTGGAATTCAGAAGATATTACAAATTAGAGTTTATTGCCTAGGAGCCTGCCTTAATAAATAGCTTCTGATGATTGAAGTTTTAAGGAAACAGATTCTGGTTTTGGCCAACAATCTAAACCAAAACCCCTTCTGTTTTTTTTTTTTTTAAATCTTTTAGTATGTTCCTACTAAATATCGACTTTTGTCTTCACTAGAAAACTACTGTGTATGTTTCACAACTGCCGTTTTAGTTTATGTTTATTTCTCTCTTAAGGAGATTATTATAGCAGTCATTCAGCAGAAATTGTTTTTAAGACTTGCTCTTGAAATGCTCTGTCATTTCTATGTAAATTAAACTTATTGTGTAAGTAAAATAAACTGAGATGTCAGTTTGTTCTTAGAATGCAATTCCATAACTACACAAAAGAATACTCTTTGCATTCACGTAGTTACATTTTTATAGTCAAACAAAAGCTTTTGCTAATATGTATTTTTTTTTTTACTATCTACATATAGCTTGATAAAAATATATAGCCTATAAGAGATTTGGATAATTTATCTAAATTTAGAAAGATACTGTCAAGGGTTTTAAGGAGGTGGGAGAGTGGTGTGAAAGGGTAATTTTCAAAATAGAATTCTCCAGTATATATACTGGAGTTGAATGCCAGAAAATAGTGTTTCTGGTAAGCTCAATCAGGAAGACTCCAAAGACTATCATGTTAGGTAGTAAGTAGAATTTAGGCTTTAGGCTTCGTTTGTAAAAACTAGCATGTAATTTGTGAAATTATCCCCAGCTATCTGTTTCAGGGCAATACTGAATTACTATTAAGTGGAGAATTTATAATCCAGCAGAAATTCTAATGAAAGAAGAATTTGATTTTCTTACTAATTTGGGTGTTTGCATTTCCTTTAATATTTATCTTAATTACCTCTTTAAGAATTAATAAATTGTCAATGTGCTTAATAAGAGAATAGCAGTGACTGAACAGTTTTATAAGCGTGGCTCTTTATTCTTGACTAGAATCACATGAAAACAACTAAGAGCTTAATTTTTTTTCACCTTTGAAGCCATCTGGTCTTGCACTTTTGTTTGTTGGGAGTTTTTGATTACTAATTGGGTTTCTTTGCGGATTGTCGATCTGTTCAAATTTTCTGTTTCTTGCTGTTTCAGTGTTGGTAATTTAATGTTTCTAGGAATTTACCTGTTTCTTCTAGGTTGCCCAGTTTGTTGGTGTATAGTTTTTTGTAATATTCTCTTATAATCGTTTGTATTTCTCTGCTGTTGGTTGTTATTTCTTCTCTCTCATTTGTGATTTTATTTATTTGAGTTCTTTTTCTTTCCTTTTTGCTAAGTCTGGCTAGAGGTTTATCAGTTTTATTGATTTTTTTTCCAAGAACCATCTCCTGGTTTCATTATTGTGTTCTGTTATTTTAATTTCTATATTATGTGTTTCTGCTTTAATCTTTATTATTTCTTTACTTCTGCTGGCTTTAGACTTCATTTGTTGTTCTTTCTTTAGCTCCTTTAGGTGTGATCTTAGGTTGTTTAAGATTTTTCTTGCCTTTTTTTTTTTTTTTTTTGCTTTAATTTTCCTTCTTTCTTGAGGTAGGCCTGTATTGCTATAAACTTCCATCACAGAACCACTACTACAGCGTCAAAGAGATTTTATATCTTTGGGCTTTTATTTTCCTCCACGTAATTTTTTTTTCTTTTAATTTTTTTATTAATTATTTTTATTAACATATAATGCATTATTTGCCCCAGGGGTACAGGTCTGTGAATTGTCAGGCTTACACACCTGCCCCTTTGGGTCACTACATTTGTATCTTTAGGGTAAATACCCAATAGTGCAATTGCTGGGTTGTAGCTCTATTTTCAACTTTTTGAACCTCCATGCTGTTTTCCAGAGTGGCTGCACCAGCTTACATTCCCACCAGCAGTGTAAAAGAGTTCCCTTTTCTCCATATCCTCACCAACATCTGTCATTTCCTGACTTGTTAATTTTAGCCATTCTGACAAGTGTGAGAATGGCTCATTGTGCTTTTCATTTGTATTTCCCTGATGCTGAGTGATGTTGAGCACTTTCTCATGTGTCTGTTGGCCATCTGGATGTCTTCTTTTCGAAAATGTGTTTTCATGTCTCTGCCCATTTCTTGATTGGATTATTTGTTCTTTGGCTGTTGAGTTTGATAAGTTCTTTATAGATTTTGAATGCTAGCCTTTTATCTGATATGTCCTTTGTGAATATTTTCTCCCATTCTGTCAATTGCCTTTTGGTTTTGTTGACTGTTTCCCTTGTTATGCAAAAGCGTTTGATCTTAATGAAATCCCAATAGTTCATTTTTGCCCTTGCTTCCCTTGCCTTTGGCAGTGTATCTAGGAAGAAGTTCCTGCAACTGAGGTTGGAGAGTTGCTGCCTGCATTCTCCTCAAGGATTTTGATGGATTCCTGTCTCACATTGATGTCTTTCATCCATTAGGAGTCTGTTTTTGTGCATGGTGGACAGAAATGGTCCAGTTTCATTCTTCCACATGTGGCTGTCCACAATTTTCCCAACACCATTTGTTGAAGAGACATTTTTTTTCCACTGGACATTCTTTTCTGCTTTGTCCAAGATTAGTTGACCATAGAGTTGAGGGTCTATTTCAGGGCTTTCTATTCTGTTCCATTGATCTATGTGTCTGTTGTTGTGCCAGTAACATACTGTCTTCATGATTACAGCTTTGTAATAGAGCTTGAAGTCTGGAATTCTGATGCCACCAACTTTGGCTTTCTTTTTCAACATTCTTCTGGCTGTTTAGGGTCTTTTCTGGTTTTATATAAATTTTAGGATTATTTGTTCCAGTTTTTTGAAAAAAATGGTGGTATTTTGATAGGGATTGCATTAAATGTGTAGATTGCTTTAGGTAGCAAAGACATTTTCACAATATTTGTTCTTCCAATCCATGAGCATGGAACATTTTTCCATTTCTTTGTGTCTTCCTCAATTTCTTTCATGAGTTCTTTATAGTTTTCTGAGTACAGATTCTTAGCCTCTTTGGTTAGGTTTATTCCTAGGTATTTTACGATTTTTGGGTGCCATTGTAAATGGGATAGACTCCTTAATTTCTCTTTCTTCTGTCTTCTTATTGGTGTATAGAAATACAACTGATTTCTGTGCATTGATTTTATATCCTGACACTTTACTGAATTCCTGTACTAGTTCTAGCGTTTTGGAGTGGAGTCTATTGGGTTTTCTACATAAAGTATCATATCATCTGCAACGAGTGAGAGTTTGACTTCTTCTCTGATTTGGATGACTTTAGTTTCTTTTTGTTGTCTGATTGCTGAGGCTAGTAGTTCTGGTACTATCTTGAATAGCAGTGGTGATAGTGGACATCCCTGCCGTGTTCTTGGTAATAGGGGAAAAGCTCTCAGTTTTTCCCCATTGAGAATGATACTAACTGTGGGTTTTTCATAGATGGCGCTGATGATATTGAGGAATGTACCCTCTATCCCTATGCTTTGAAGAATTTTGATCAAGAAGGGATGCTGTACTTTGTCAAATGCTTTTTCAGCATCTATTGAGGGTATCATATGATTCCTGTTTTTTCTTTTATTAATGTATTGTGTCACATTGACTGATTTGCTGATGTTGAACCAACCTTACAGCCCAGGAATAAATTACACTTGGTTGTGATGAATAATCCTTTTAATATACTGTTAGATCCTATTGGCTAGCATTTTGGTGAGAATTTTTGCATCTTTGTTCATCATGGATATTGGTCTGTAATTCTCTTTTTTGATGGGGTCTTTGTCTGGTTTTGGGATTAAGGTAATGCTGGCCCCATAAAATGAGTTTGGAAGTTTTCTATCCATTTCTATTTTTTGGAATAGTTTCAGGACAGTAGGTATTAATTATTCTTGAAATGTTTGGAAGAATTGTCTTGGGAAGCCATCTGGCCCTGGGCTCTTGTTTGTTGGGAGATTTTGGATGACTGCTTCAATCACATTACTGGTTATGGGTCTGTTCAGGTTTTCTATTTCTTCCTGGTTCAGTTGTGGTAGTTTATATATCTCTAGGAATGCATCCATTTCTTCCAGATTGTCAAATTTGCTGGTGTATAGTTGCTTATAATATGTTCTTATCATTGTATTTGTTTGGTGTTGGTTGTGATCTCTCCTCTTTCGTTCATGATTTTATTTATTTCGGTCCTTTCTCTTTTCTTTTTGATAAGTCTGGCAAGGGGTCTATCAATCTTATTAATTCTTTTGAAGAACCAGCTGCTAGTTTTTATTTGTTCTACTGTTCTTTTGGTGTTGATTTCATTGATTTCTGCTCTGATCTTTATTATTTCTCTTCTCCTGCTGGGTTTAGGCTTTCTTTGCTCTTCTTTTTCCAGCTCCTTTAGGTGCAGGGTTTGGTTTTGTACTTGAGACCTTTCTTATTTCTTGAAAATAGCTTGTATAGCTATATGCTTTCCTCTGAGGACTGCCTTTGCTGTGGCCCACCGATTTTGAACAGCTGTGCTTTCTTTATCATTTGTTTCCATGAATTTTTTCAATTCTTTAATTTCCTGGTTGACCCATTCATTCTTTAGTAGGATGCTCTTTTAGCCTCCATGTATTTGAATTCATTCCAACTTTTCTTTTGTGATTGAGTTCTAGCTTCAGAGCATTGTGGTCTGAAAATATGCAAGGAATGATCCCAATCTTTTGGTACCAGTTGAGACCTGATTTGTGACCCAGGATGTGATCTATTCTGGAGAATGTTCATGTGCACTAGAGAAGAATGTGTATTCTGTTGCTTTGGGATGGAATGTTCTGAATGTATCTGTGATGTCCATCTGGTCCAGTGTGTCATTTAAGGCCTTTATTTCCTTGTTGATCTTTCACTTGGATGATCTGTCCATTTCAGTGAGGAGGTTGTTAAAGTCCCCTACTATTATTGTATTATTGTTGATGTGTTTCTTTGATTTTATTATTAATTGATTTATATAGTAGACTGCTCCCATGTTAGGGGCATAGATATTTAAAATTGTTAGATCTTCTTTTTGGATAGACCCTTGAGTATGATATAGTGTCCTTCCTCATCTCTTATTATATTCTTTGGCTTAAAATCTAATTTAACTGATATAAGGATTATCACCCCAACTTTCTTTCGATGTCCATTAGCATGGTAAGTTGTTCTCTACCTCCTTACTTTCAATCTGGAGGTGTCTGTGGGTCTAAAATGAGTTTCTTGTAGACAGTATATTGATGGATTTTGTTTTTATCCATTCTGATACCCTGTGTCTTTGGATTGGGGCATTTAGCCTATTTACATTCAGGGTAACTATTGAAAGATGTGAATTTAGTGCCGTTGTATTGCATGTAAGGTGACTATTACTGTATTGTCTCTGTTCCTTTCTCCTGTAATACTTTTAGGCTCTCTCTTTGCTTGGAAAACCCCTTTCAATATTTCCTGTAGGCCTGGTTTGGTGTTTGCAGATTGTTTTAATTTTTGTTTGTCCTGGAAGTTTTTTTTTAATCTCTCCTTCTATTTTCAAAGATAGCCTAGCTGGAGATAGTATTCTTGGCTGCATAATTTTCTTATTTAATGCTCTGAATATATTATGCCAGTTCTTTCTGGCCTTCCAGGTCTCTGTGGATAAGTCTGCTGCCAATCTAATATATCTACTATTATATGTTACAGACTTCTTGTCCTGAGCTGCTTTCAGGAGTTTCTCTTTGGCACTAAGACTAGTAAGTTTTACTATTAGATGATGGAATGTGGACCTGTTTTTATTGATTTTGAGTGGGGTTCTGTGTGCCTCCTGGATTTTGATGCTTGTTCCCCTCGCCATATTAGGGAAATTCTCTACTATAATTCACTCCAGTATTCCTTCTGCCCCTCTCTTCTTCATCTGGAATCCCAATTATTCTAATACTGTTTTGAGAGATAATATCACTTATCTCTTGAATTCTCCCCTCATGGTTCAGTAGTTGTTTGTCTCTCTTTTGCTCAGCTTCTTTATTCTCTCATTTGGTCTTCTATATCACTAATTCTCTCTTCTGCCTCATTTTCCTAGCAGTAAGAACCTCCATTTTTTATTGCTCCTCATTAATAGATTTTTTTTATATCAGTTTGGTTAGCCTTAGTTCTTTTATTTCTCCAGAAAGGGCTTTTATTTCTCCAGACAGGGTTTCTCTAATATCTTCCATGCCTTTTTTGAGCCCAGCTAGCCCTTGAGAATTGTCATTCTGAACTCTAGATCTGACATATTACCAATGTCCATGTTGATTAGGTCCCTAGCCATCCATACTGCCTCTTGTTCTTTTTTTTTTTTTTTTTGTGGTAAGTTTTTCCACCTTGTCATTTTATCCAGATAAGAGTATATGAACGAGAAAATAAAATAGTAAAAGGGTGACAAAGGCCCCAGGAAAATGTACGCTAACCAGATCAGAAGAGACTCCCAACCAGGGGAAGAAGAATGGGGGTAAAAAGAAAAAAAAGATACATATATGTGTATGTGTGTATATATATATATTATACTAATGAATAGAAGAGAGCCATCCACTTGATTTTGGGTGTATTTTGGTCTCTTAGAAGAAACCACTTCCCAAAATTTTAAAGAAAGAAAAACACATATACAAAAATAAGGGTAAGCATGATGAAGGGATGGAATATGACTGTAAAGATGAAAATTTTTTAAAAAATTGTAAAGAAGGAATTGATAAGATAATTTGGTTGGAAAAAGAAAGAAATAAAAAAAAGAGGAGAGGATGTTCTCAGGCTGGAATCTAGAACAGAGCTCTGTGCTGGATTTAGGGTATATTTTGTTCAATCAGAAGAAATTGTATGCTGAAATTTTTTAGAAAAAAACAAAAACCATATATATATATATATGTATATACACAAAATGTAAGATTAAATACAAGGAAGAATAAACTATGAGTATAATAATGAAGGTTTAAAAGATTTTTTAAAAAAGGTATTAAGGAAAACTAATTAAAAATCATTAAAAGAGGAAAGAGAAGAAGTTAAAAAAATTAGAATAAGAAAAATAAATTTTAAAAAATTTAATTTAAGTTTGAAAGATAAAAGATCATGGGGAGAAAGCCAGGAATCCATGCATTGCTTTCCTCTAGCTCTGGAGTTCCAGTGTTCTCTTTGGTTGGTGAGCTTGGTTTTGGCTGGATGTTCTTGTTGATCTTTTGGGGGAGGGGCCTTTTTTAGTGATTCTCAAATGTCTTTGCTGGATGCAGAAGTACCCCACCCTTGCCATGGGCCAGGCTATGAAATCTGCTCAGATTCGTTTTGGGGAGTTTTTGTTCCCTGAACACTTTCTGTAGAGCTCTGGAGGACGGGAATGAAAATGGCAGCCTCTCAACCTCCGGCCCAGAGTCGCTGAGAGCTGGGGGTCCCCACTCCTCAGTGTGCCCTCAGAGGAAAAGAGTTAAACACTCCTATCTCCCGGGTCTTGGGCCATGCTCTGGGCTCACCCAGCCTGTTACCAAGCATTTCTGTCTCTGGCGCACAGCCTCCATTTGGAGTCTCCAAACCCAGCAGATTCCTGCCTCATTGCTCCTCCAGATGAGGAAGGGGAATCTCCCTGGATCTGCCACTTGTGGGGTCCCTGCTCAAAGAGCAGTTGTCCAACTGTGCCCACGGTTTAAGGTATCCCTGAGCTGAGAGCTCATTCCTTGGCTCTTTCTCTGTAGTCAGTTGCCCCACTCCAATACCTGACAGCTCTGGCACGTTCAGACCCCAATCTTTCAGTGACCCTGCGGGTCCTGAGACCACACTGTTCCTTCAAGGGCTCCCCCCCTGCTTAGCCTCTGGAGCAATGTCCCTCAGTGGAGCAGACTTCTAAAAGTTCTGATTTTGTGCTCTGCCGTTCTGCCGCTTGCCAGGAGCTGTCCCCTCCTGCTGCAGTCTATCTTCCCATTGCTTCAGATTCACTTCTCCACCATCCTACCTTTCAGAAAGTGGTCAATTTTCTGTTCCTAGATTTGCTGCTCTTCTTCTCTTCAATCTCCTGTTGAGTTTGTAGGTGTTTGGAATGGTTTGATATCTATCTAGCTGAACTCCTGCTTCCTAATGTCATTTCAGTCAAGTACTTCGTCATCTTGCCTCTAAAAAAAAACCATGTAATTTTTAATTTCTTCTTTGATTTCTTAGTTGATCCATTTACTGTCTAGTGGTGTTAGCATTTTATTTAACTCCCATGTATTTGTAGTCTTTCCATATTTTTTCTTATAGTTGATTTTTAGTTTCATACTGTTGTCTTCAGAAGAGCTGCATGGTATAATTTCTATCTTTTGTTGAAACTTTTTTTGTGGCCTAATATGTGATCTACTCTGGAGAATGTTTCATGTGCACTTGAAAAGAATGTGTGTTCTGCTATTTTAGGTTGGAATCTTCTGAATATATGTTAAATCTATCTGGTCCAGTGTATCATTCAAAGCCATTGTTTCCTTGTTTATTTTCCATTTAGATGATCCGTCCATTGACATAAGCTTGGTTTTAATGTCCCCTACTATTATTGTATTAATATTGGTTAGTTCCTTTATGTTTGTTATTGTTTTGTGTATTTTGGTGCTCCCGTGTTGGGTACATAGATATTTATAATTGTTACATTTTCTTGTTGCATTGTCCCCTTTATTATTCTATGGTGCCCTTTTTTGTCTCTTCTTACAGTCTTTGTTTTAAAGTCTAGTTTGTCCACTAAAAGTATTGCAACTCCAGCTTTCTTTTGACATGCATTTGCATGATAAATGTTTCTCTGTCCCCTCACTTTGAATCTATAGGTGTCTTCAGGTCTTAAATGACTCTGTTGGGGTTCCTCGGTGGCTCAGTCAATTAAGCATCTGCCTTCTGCTCAAGTCATGAGCCCAGGTTCCTGAGATGGTGCACTGTGTCCTCATTGGGCTCTCTTTCTCAGGCACATAGGAGCTCTCTCACTCTTTCTCTCACAAATAACTAAAAACTAAAATCTTTTAAAAAATATGATAAGTCTCTTGTAGGCAGCCTAGATGGGTCTTGTTTTTTTATCCATTCTGATACCCTATGACATTTGATTGGAGTGTTCAGTCCATTTATATTTTAAGTAATAATTGATATTTATTGCCATTTTTTTGTTTCTTTTATGGTCATTTGGGGAGGTTTTCTCTGGTCTTTTCTTGTCTTTCATGTTTTTCTGATTTTCTTTAGTGATATATTTAGATTTTTTTCTCTTTATTCTTTGCATGTTTATTATTATTATTTTGATTTTGGCTACCATTAGCTTTGTATATATGCTCTTCTGCATATAGTAGTCTCTATTAAGTTGATAGTCATTTAAGTTTGAAGCCATTCTTTCCTCTTCTCCTCTCCACAATTTAGGTATTTTTTATTATATTTTATATCCTTTTATTTTGTGAGTTCCTTGACTGATTTTTTTTTTTTTTTTACAGGAATATTCCTTTTTTCTACTCTTGTGTTTCCTGCCTTTATACTGTCACTTTTGGTCTCTCCTTTTCACTCAAAGAGTCCCCTTTAACATTTTTTGTAGGGTCATGAACTCCTTTAGCTTTTGTTTGTGAACTCTTTATTTCTCTTTCTATTCTGAATGATAGCCTTGCTGGATATAGTATTCTTGGCTGTAGATTTTTCCCATTTGGCCACTTTATCATGCCACTACCTTTTGGCTTGCCACATTCTGTTGAAAAATCTCCTTTGGGTTTTCCCTTGTAAGTTAATACCTTATTTTGTCTTGTTTCTTTTAAGATTTTTTTCTTTATCACTATATTGTGCCAATTTAATTATAACATGCCCTGGTGTTGGCCTGCTTTTGTTGATTTTTTAAAAAGATTTTATTTACTTATTTGACAGAAAGAGACACAGCAAGAGAAGGGAACACAAGCAGGGGGAGTGGGAGAGGGAGAAACAAGCATCCTGTGAAGCAGGGAGCCGGGTGTGGGTCTCTGTCCCAGGACCCTGGGATCATGACCTGAGCCAAGGCAGACACTTAGTGACTGAGCCACTCAGGCACCCCAGCTTTTGTTGATTTTTATGGGAGTTCTCTGTGCCTCCTGGATCTGGATGTCTGTTTCCTTCCTCACATTAGGGAATTTTTCAGCTATTATTTCTTCAAATAAATTTTCTACCGCCTTTTCTCTGTCTTCTTCTGGGACTCGTATAATATGAATATCATTACAGTTGATGTAGTCACAAAGTTCCCTAAGTCTGTTCTGAATTTGCATAATTCTTTTTTTCTCTTTTGTTCAGCTTCAGGGCTTCCCATTACTTTGTCTTCTATATCATTAGTTCATTCCCATGCTTCTTCCAGCCTGCTGTTCATTGCATCAAGCATGTTTTTAATCTCATTTATTGCACTATTCATCTCTGACTCTTTTTTTTAAGTCTTTTATCTCTGTGGTCAGGGTCTCACTGATATCTTCCATTCTTTTCTTAAGTCCAGTTAGTATCCTTATGATTATTGCTTTAAATTCTCCATTGGTCATGCTACTTTTAACGGTTTTGTTTAGATCTCTGGCCATGACCATATCTTGTTCTTTCATCTGGGAGAAATTTCTCTGTCTTCTCATTTTGCTTAAGTCTCTACTTGCTTCTCTGTATTAGCAAAGCCAGTTATGCCTTCTGTTACAGAAAGTAATAGCTTTATAAAGAAGAGGTCATGTATGCCTAGGAATTGGCACTTTTGGGGAGTGTCTCTAGTGTGTTCTGTGTGCACTGTACTGTTGTGTTCTGGCTGCTGTGTCCTTCAGGGCAGTTGCCTGCAGTGGCTCTTCTTGCCTGCTGTTGGTAGTGTTTGGTCCTTGGCCAGAATGTGGTGACTTTTAATTACATGTGCTCTGGTCTGCTTGTGAAATGGGACCTGTCATCACTGCCACCAGAATTGAGGCCCTGCAAAACTCTCTTTTTGAGAGATGTTGTGTCAACAAGGGATTGTGGTGGTCTCCTGGTGGAGGGGCTGAGTGGGCTGGAACTGATGCAAGTGTGACTGGGAATCAATTCTGTGGGCTACAGGAGGGTGGGGCTTAGTGTAAGTAAATTAGGCAACCGTGTGTGTCCATGCTTTCCTGCTTCCCACGGGTTGCTCCATGTTTATGGTGAGGAATGGGGGAGAGAAACGACATTGGCCAGCTCCTTTGTTCCAGGAGCCCTGTCTCTGAATGCTGCCTCTAAGGAACATGCTCCACGAAGAGAAATAATCTCCCCACTGTGTGCCCCAGGTGTTCTTTAGATCTGTTTTCTTGCTGTCTGTCCCCCACCCTAGGTTGTTTGCCTGCCTTCTTTTCAAGAGTATTGCAGTGTCCTCCAGGTTCTATCCCAGCCAAGCCCACTGACCTTTATTTTTTAATTTAATTTAATTTAATTTAATTATCTTTTTGTTGCAAAATGGTGGTTTGATTAAAGCATGGTGACAGGACCTGTGGGCCGAAAGAGTTTTTGCACTGGGGTTGTGAGGGGTTGCTGATTATATACTATTGGGTTGGGGCTGCAACACTCACCATGGAATATATATGACATTCCTCAGGCACTCCTGGATACCCTAAAGGAAAAACAAATGGTTAATTTATAGAGATTACAATCCTGCAAGACATGAGTCTCCCTCAGTTTGCAAAAGTCTTGGCAATTTATAAGAACGGAGCATTTCTGTCAATGGCCTAGCTTCCAAGAAGGGAATGTAGATACAATTAAACGTCCTCATAATCTGCAGCACATTGACAGAACCTTGAAGTGGGCAAAATGCTGTGTTCCTCCAAGAAGCCCACTCTCCTTTAAAACTCCAGTCTTTAAGGTCTGTGGTTGTAAGAACTCCGGAAATTCAACCCCTCTGGTTTTCCAAGCCAATGGCTATGGCGAAATACTTTCCTGTGCATTCCCCTGGGTACTCCTCTCTTTCATGCTTTCTTTGTGATCACAGCTCCCTCCCCTCCAGAGCCCCCATGATCTGTTTCTCCACTAAACCATGTCTCCGTGGCTCCTACTTTTTTTCTGTTTTGTTTTGGTTTTGTTTTTGTTTTAAAGATTTTATTTATTTATTTGACAGTCAGTAATCACAAGTAGACAGAGAGGCAGGCAGAGAGAGAGGGGGAAGTAGGCTCCCTGCTGAGCAGGGAGCCTGATGGGGGGCTCAATCCCAGGACCCAGGATCCTGACCCGAGCCGAAGGCAGAGTGTTTAACCCACTGAGCCACCCAGGCGCCCCTGTGTTTTTTTTTTTTTTAATCTCCCTTTAGTTTGTAGGGTTTGTTCTATCAGTGGTCAGGTTGATATCTGGGGTATTTAGGATGATTTAATAGTTACCAACTTGTATTTGTGGGATGAGGTGAGGCCGGGGTATTCCTACTCCACTGTCATCTTCCTGTCCTAGGGTTTTTTTTTCATTTTGCTATATTTAGGCATTTTTATGTGAAATAGGAGCAACTTAAGGAAAAATAATATAAATTATCACTCTAATATTAATATTTAGATACTTAAATATAATATGATTGTGTATAATAAATACTTTCATGTAATGTGAAATTCAGAGATCTTACATTGTGACAAAAGGAATGGCTAGCCATCCAGAAATATGGGTCCTAGGTTTGGTCAGTACTATCTGTATGAATTTAGAAAAACAATGTTTCTGATCCCCCACTGTAAAGTGCAGATATAATTATCCATATCGTTGTGATAAATTAGTAAGGTACATACATATATCGTTTTATATTCTTAAATGTGCCATGCAGGTGTTAGGAGTATGGAATAAAAATACAACTACTCTGTTTAAGATTTATAACTTACCTTTATTATTAATAGTATGAAGATTTAATTTCTAGTTTTTCTTTTCTCCTTTCTCTTTTCATCTACTTAATAATTACTGACAACAAATTTAACTTCTCTGGTAGAGATGAAAAACTGACCATCAGCCCAGATTTGGTCAGCAGTCTTCTTTGACTTCCATCTCTCCTTAGCATCCATTCCTATAAGTGGGATACTCTATCAAGGATGGTATTAGTAATTGGAGAACTTAGAATAGAAGAAGTAGTCACTGAGATAATGAGAAAACCCAACAAAGAAAAACTGTAAGCCTCTTAAAAACAATGTGGTATTGACAGATGAGCAAACACACAGACCCAACTGAATAGAATACAAAGTCCACAAATACATTGAAAGCTCAAATAGACATGGAAATATTGTTTATATTGTAGCCAAATTGTAAACCACTGGGGGAAAAGGAACTTTAAGTAATTCATAATCATTTGTAAAAATATAAAATTTGAACATGAATCACACAGTGTACACCAGAATGAACTCCAAATTGATCAGAGGTCTAATGCAAAAAATTAAATAAAACTATGAACCCAGTGGCATTGATCATATTTTTGAAATACCAACCCAGTGTCAATGATTGTGGTTTTGAAATACTACTTCCTTTTAAAATAATACAGATACTTTGGAGAACTGTTGGATCACAGTGTGGTCAGAAACAAATGACATAAGTCTGGAATATCTTGTCATATAGAAAGCAAGGAAGTTACCAAAGAATATTGGTTCCTCTGAAACTTGAAAAGAAAAAGCCCTTTCCCACCAAAAAAAAAAAAAAAGGAGGGACAAAAGAATCCCCCCCAAAACAACCAAAATACCCACAGAAATCCCTACCAGTGGCAAATATGCATGAACAAGTGATTCAGGGAAAATAATGAAAATAGCCTTTAAACATATGAAAACATGTTAAAATTCACTCATAATAAGAGATACATTAATGAAGACTGTGCTAAAATAACATTTCTCACCTGTCAGGTTGACATAGATCTTATAGGCTTGATGGTGCACTCAGTAGATGAGGTAGTAGTGAGAAGAGACCTTTCATTATGTTTCTGGTAGGAAAGTAAAATAAAGTGGTATAATCTCTTTAGATGAAAAATTGCCAATATTTTACAAAATTATAGATGCATTTTCCCTTTTGTGTGAGAAAGGAGGGGGAAATGCATATATTTGTTATATGTTTATTTTTGTGAAAAAAACTGGAAAAATTACTTCAAAATTAATAATATTTATGGGGAGCTGGAGGAATGAGATAAAGCAATGGCATTGAGAAATCTCTAATACTTTTTTATGCAGCTTTGATTTTTGAACCATTGTAGATTTCAGTATTTTAGGAAGAAAAACCATACCACAAAATTTTAAAAGAAGTTGAAGTGTATATCTAGTTAGATATACAAAAGAGAACAAAGAACGATTTCTAAAGTCTTTTGGATACAGCACTTCCTTTGTTGGTACTTCCTTTGTTGGATTTGTCCTGTGGTTGAGAATGTCCAGTAAAATGTTAAAACTAACTCAATGGTTTTGTTGTTAATAGTGATATTGGTATAATAATGTTGATGCTGTTTAATTAACATGGTATATTATTAAAGCAAATAAGTAAACATGTAAATGTAATTGTAAACTATGATTTTCAGGATTAGGTAAAAGAGATACAAACTGTAACAAAGCAGTTGGGAAAACCCACATAGAGAAAAGTTTTCCATTTTGGAATATCACTACAAACTCATTATGTTTTAAGAATGTATTCCTTAGTTCTACCCACTAAAAAGACTTGGAGGTAGTGGCTCCTTCTTAACGATGAGTACAGTTAGTGTAACATCTTGGTGTCTAAATGCGTTGCTTTAGTAAAAGGGGTCAAGGGTCATTAGACAGAATGCTGATTCCAGATTGGGGACTGGGAAAATACAAGATGAGCCTAGCACATATGTTTTACCAGAAAGGAAACAGTCTAATGAAAGTATGTGAAAAGAACAGAGGAGCTAGTCTGGAGGGCATCTTTTGGCCAAAATTGGGACACTTTCAGGATGAAACAGAATAAGGATTCTAGTGGTTTTAAAACATTTAATAAAAAGTCATCATTTCTTAATTTTTAAAAATATCATTGATTTTGCATCATCAGATGAAAACTATAAAAATTGATAATCAAAGGAAAGGAATTAATCAGCTAGTCTTCTTAGAAGGAGCTGTAGTTCATTTGCTGGTGAGAAAGGAATGCTCACCATTTTGCCATCTATGGTAGCATAATTCTTAAAATGTTTTTTGAAGATTCACATTTTCTGCTTATTCAGTCAAACACTAATCTAGGTACTATTGTGAAGGGACTTCGGAGATGTAATTAAGATTACTGTTCAGCTGACTTTAATATAGAGAGATTATTCTGGATTATCTGGGAGGACGCAATACAATTACATGAATTATTTAAAACTGACAAGAAAGGCAGAAGAGTCAGTGACAGATTTGACAGAAGAGGAATTTGTAAGAGATGCAGCAGAAGAGAAGCCAGAGAGATCCAAACATGAGGAGGATTCAACATGCGATTGCTGGCCCAGGATTTAGGTAGGGCCTATATTCAAGGACCATACAGAAGCCTTTGGGAACTGAGGGTGTCCTTATATTAATGGCCTTTGAGGAAATGGGCATCTCAGGCCTGCAACTTCAGTGAGCTAGCTTTTGCCAATCATCTGAAGGAGATTGGAAGTGGACTTCCAGTGTTTCCTGATAAGAACCCATAGGCTGACACCTTGTTTTTGGCCTTGTGAAACCTGGAGTAGAGAAACCAATGTAGACTTGTGATGTACAGATTGTGAGATGGTAAATTGTGTTATTTAAAGCTGTTAAGTTTGTGGTAATTTTGTTTCATTAATAATAGAAAACTAATGTACAACCCTTCTGTGAAATAATTGATTCCGATAACGATTGTCAGTGGATGCTAATTTCATTAGGTGAAAGGATGTGAGGGACTGTTTTCACAGTATATTTGCATAGTTCTGAAGTATCACCTCAGAGATTTCTTGCAGTTGTAAAGGGAAAAATATATACCTTAAAATAGAGATCTAACTATGAGCACTTAAGTGAACAATTAGAATTACTAGTAATAGAACAACTTGCCACTTATGTTTCTTCTCATGTGTTGCAATTTGAAATACAAAGCAGTAACTGAATATTCTGATTATATATGTTGAATCTGACTCTAATCAGATCTTAAAAGTATTTAATTTATTTGAGAGTAAGCGAGAGGTTGAGCGAGGGGGAGGAGCAGAAGGAGAGGAAGAAGCAGAACTCCTGCTTACCAGGGAGCCCAACAAGGGGCTCAATTCCAAGGCCCTGGGATCATGACCTGAGCCACAGGCAGATCCTTAACCAACTGAGCCACTCAGGTGCCCCCAAAGCATGTTATTTTTAAATGCTTCTTAAGAAAGAGAAGAAACAAATCTATGCAAATAAAAAGCATATATGGCAAAATGTTGTTAACAGTTGTTCAGTCAAAGGGGGTAAATGTAAAGATGTTTATTGTATTATTTTCCAAGTTTTCTATATGTTTGAAAAGTTTCACAGTTAAATATTTGGGGGAAAGTAGAAGATGATAGAAAACTTGAAGGAGCATCTTTTAGGTGAATGGGGCTTGTTCACTGCCAGGCTTTACTTAGTGTTCTTGGATAGTACTGTTTTGTTTGGGACCCTTCAAAGATTGGAATTTGAAGTACTTTTCTCAGCAGTAACAGGATCCATTCTAGTTTCTTGAGTGGTCTTCAAATAGTTTGTTCAATTTTTTAGAGATACCTTATTTAGTATATTTCCTGGGGCATAAATGCGTTTGGAGTCTCAGAGGGAATGAACTGAACATAGGTCCATGAAGATTGTGACAGGATTTTCTTATGCTCTTAAATGTCTTACTATATATGCCAAGAATGCAAGGCCCTGCCTGCTTTTTGCATAGGCCATTTCTCAGAGTTGTGTTTGTGTAAGTCATCTTGAGGGATAAGATAAGACAAAAAACAGAATTGCTCACAGCTTGCTCTAAAATGGTAGGCTCCCCAAGCTTCATATTCCTCACCTTTAAGTCAAACCATTGTGAGTGCAGTGTCCATCTAGGCTCATCATGCTACTCTCCAGGAATTTGGGATCCAGGGAACCAATGCAAACATGCCTATGCCCTGTCATGATTAATAAAGGCCTTTGTCTCTGATCCAGAAGTTCTGAGTCTGCTGTCAGCAACCATGTAACAGGCTAACAGATTAGTTTGTAGCCATGGCAAAATCAAATCTCAGACTTTGTTGTTAAGTCTTCAGTAGATAGATCTTCAGTAATCCCTATGTCTTCAGTCTGACTTCTTAACTGGGCCTGCATTTTCTTAACTGGCCCTGGGGTTCTGCTAGGCCAATAACCTGCTTTCTCAGTTTTAATGAATGGTATTACCATTCATGCAGTTATATAAGTCCAAGTGTTCCTAAGCCCTTTCATTTTTCATATTTGTGACCAGGCCTTATTCTTTTACCTTCTTAGCATGGCATCTTTCTCCGCATCCACTGCTGTTGGTTCCACTTAGGTATCTATCATCTCTTAACTAGATTGCTGCCACACAGCTATGGAACTGAATTGTGGCCCCCTCTCAGAATTCATATATTGAAGCTCTAAACCCTAAATGTGATTATATTTGGAGATAGGACTTTTAGGAGGAAATTAAGGTTTTAAATGAGATAATAAGGGCAGCGTCCTAATCTGATAGAATTGGTGGCTTTACATGAAAAAGGAGAGAGAGATCCTTCTTTCTCTCTCTCCCTGCACATATGGAGGAAAGGCCATGTGAGGCAATAGCAAGAACATGGCTGTCTGCAAGCCAGAAAGAGAACTCTTACTAGTGAACCTAATCAGTTAGTACCTTTATCTCCCCCCAGAAATGTGAGAAATAAATTTCTGTTGTTTAAGCCACCTAGGCTATGGTAATTTCTTATGGTAGTCTAATCAAACCAAGGCACTGACCTCCAGTGTGGTCATCCAAGCTGGTGGTCATCCAACCATCCAAGCTGGTTTCCCTCCCCATTATTTCCATCTCTTTGAACTTCTTACCGCTGCTACTAGAGGTATCTTTTAAAAATGCAACTGTGATCAAGCTTGCCTCTTTTTAGTACCTTTATGTGTTTCCCTACAAAATAACAGTCAAACTGCTTCCCTTCTCAAATTAGAACTTTCATGAGTTGGCCCTATTATATTTTTCTGGTTTTATCACTTGTCTCCTCTCTTGCCCTAGTCCCCACTCACGCTATGCTTGAGCTGTATAAACCTACTTGTGGTTTTCTGATATGGCATGCTGTTTCATATCTCTGGGCTGCTGCTTCTGCAGGAACCATTTGGTGCCAGGGATGTTGCTTCACCGCCCCCCTCCCATCTGCTTGCAGAGTATTTATTCATCTTTCAGGCTTAGACCAACCTCTGAGAAAGCTTACCCTGCTCTATATAGGCTAGAATGGACATCTCTCTTCTTTGTGTCTCTTATGTGCTTTTAAAACAATTGTATTATAACAAGTATTATATTTCATTTCCCTTAGTGTTTAATATATCTCTCTTTTTGTAGGTGTGTTGGGGCTAAACTAAGGCTAAATGGAAACTATGTTGGTTAGGGTTCCCCAGAGAAACCAAACCAATAGATTGTGTATATATAGAGAAATACATTTATTTTAGGAAATTGTCTCATGAGCTTCTGGGGTTTCGGCAAGTCCAAAAATCTGATGGGCTGGCTGGCAGGTTGGAGAACAGAGGAGTCCAAAAACAGTCTATAGTCAGAATTCCCTCTTGCTTGGCGGGGGCCGGTTTTCTTTCTGTTAAGCCCTTCAGCCAAATGGATAAGGCCCAAGAAGGCAGTTTGCTTCACTTCAGGTCCACCAATTGAAATGTAAATGTCATTCAGCACCTTCACAGAAATAGACAGAATAATGTTTGATCATGTGACAACATGTATGTATTTTAACCCAAACTCTTTTACCTTTGGGACATCACATTTGTCTATAGTGCAGTGAAGACTAAAAAAACAGCCATTGAGGCAGAAGGAAAACCTTGAGACATGTGATGTTGTTAAAGCCATGTGAAGAATATATATCAAGGAGAAGTAATGATTTCTGTAGACTGAAGTCACACGGAGATCAGTGGAGGTGTTTCACGGAGTTCTTCTGACTCATCTTCTTGACTAAGTGTAATTCTTGATATCTCCACTCTGAAGCCAAAACATTATCCCAAAGTTAAAACATTATTACCTTCTATTTCTTGGTGTCTTTAGGATAAAGTCAAACTACATGTGGAATACAAGGTCAGAGAAGAGCTATGTAGCCTCATTCTCCTCTGTCCTACTCTTAACTCAAGCCATTATAAACTTCAGGAGTTACTTTGAAGTTATTTTTCTCACAGCCTTAACATGGCCTCTCTTCTTTGCTTGAAACACTTCTTGCTTCCATAGTCTATTTAACTGACATTCATCTTTCAGGTCATAACTTAAGTCCCACTTCTTTAGTGAGACCTGCTCTGATCCAGGATTAGGTTAGATTCTCACAGATGCCAATATTTACTGTCATAACTCATAATACATTTTGTTGTTTCTTGCATTTAATGTCTTTCTTAGATACTTCTTTCTCTCTAAAATGTGAGCTAGATCAGATCAGAAGCTCTGTTTATTTGCTTTACAGCATCATTCCTGGTATCCACTATAGAGCCTGGCACTGGACCAGTACTCAGTGTTTTCTGACTGAATATTGAATACAATGACAATATGATTTTTCTGTTGAGTATTGTTAGGGGATTTGAAGCAGTATTCCTGTTGTGACTTTACATGTGTTTATGTAATATGGGAACACGTGGCATTCCATTAGTAATAAACTCATTCTTTAAAAGCCTATATTGGGGGGCGCCTGGGTGGCTCAGAGGTTTAAGCCTCTGCCTTCGGCTCAGGTCATGATCTCAGGGTCCTGGGATCGAGTCCCACATCGGGCTCTCTCCTCAGCAGGGAGCCTGTTTCCTCCTCTCTCTCTCTCTACCTGCCGCTCTACCTGCTTGTGATCTCTGTCAAATAAATAAGTAAAATCTTAAAAAAAAAAAAAAGCCTATATTGGTATGAAAAATCTAACAGGAAAAAATATCAACAAAATTTTTTTTAAAAATGTGAGTTTGAAAGGTAGGGTATAACGTATTCCTATGTTTGTATATATGGGAAAAGAGAAGACTCCAGAAAAGGTGGTCATACTTTATAGATATTTGCAAAGTAATTGATACTTTCATTGAAGGAAGGGAATTATTTTTGTCTCTGAAGATTGTGGGAAAACACCAGTTTCCTGAAGCTAAGGAAAGAAAAGTTGAAGCTGAAGATTTAAAAAAAAAAAAAAATCTCTGCTTATATACTGAGACAACTGGTGGACAGTAGAACAGACTTAGAAGCACTCAGAGCAGTGAACTCTGAAGGTACCACAGTCAAGAAATAATTAGCTGTAGCCTTAAGGAAGTATTGCTTTTTTTTAGTGATATTCTGAAGAACTGTTGAGAAGAGAAAGGTAAATGACTTGCCTAAGAACATTTGGTACATTATTATTAGAACCCATATTCTTAGTTCTTAATCATACTACTTTCCAGTATCATTGAAAACTTTAATCCAGTGTATTATTCAGGAGGAATTTCTTACTATTTTAGAACTGGTATTATGGTAATATATAGTTTTAATTTTAATAGTTAGGTTTTATCTTTTAAAATTTTTAGGCCAAACAATTCTTTATAATGCTATAAATCACTATTTTAAACATGACAGATTCTTTTAATGAAGTAAGTCGAGCATTTAAGAAGGTGATGTGAATGAGCGCTGGGTGTTATATGCAACTGATCAGTTATTGAACGCTGCATCCAAACTAATCATGTACTATATGTTGGCTAGTTGAACTTGAATTTTTTATAAAAAGAAAGAAAGAACGTCATCTTTTTTCTTTTCCAAAATAATTTTTAGTTAATTTGTTCTTTAGCTTATTAAAGGATTATTTAGGGACTATAGTGTTTACAATCCAAAGTAAGATATTGATTTGTAATAGTTCTCCATGAAAATCTAGCTGATTTGCCATTTTAGAGTTATATAGCTAATATGCTACATTTTATTATTTGGAAATAACCCATTTATTTGTACAAAATCTTACATAGACCTGCTCCCTGTGGTGTGCGTGTTAGGCTGTTGCCAATCTGTGAACCTCACTTACTGATGCCTGAGACATTGTCTGCACAGTACCTTTGACTTGGTCTCTTTATCTTACTGTCACACAAACTTCACCTTTTGTCGTCTTCAAAATCCCTGTCAGTACCTGTATTTAATATTTTCACATCATTACCTTTATTAGGGAAGGTGGTGGGATTTCCTGAACAATCTACTTTTTGGGTTATAGCTTCTTTTTTTTTTTTTTTTTTTTTTTTTTTTTTTTTTTTTTTTTTTTTTTTTTTTTTTTTTTAAAGATTTTTTATTTATTTATTTGACAGAGAGAAATCACAAGTAGATGGAGAGGCAGGCAGAGAGAGAGAGGGAAGCAAGCAGACTCCCTGCTGAGCAGAGAGCCCGATGCGGGCCTCGATCTCAGGACCCTGAGATCATGACCTGAGCCGAAGGCAGCGGCTTAACCCACTGAGCCACCCAGGCGCCCGGGGTTATAGCTTCTTCTAGGTAATTGCCATTTTATATGAGACGTACTTTCTTTCGTTGACAGATTGTTCTCTGAAGTATTTAATAAAAGCCTATAGTCCTTAGATATTAAATTAGCTGTAACGTCTTGATAATTCAGGGGAAGCTTTATTAATGAACTTCTGACTGTTGTCTTACTGTACTGACTTATTGAATGGTTCACCCCAAATGTTGTGGCTAGTGTAGGGTATTCTCTAGTTGTCTGTGTGTGTCTTTCCCTCCAGCTGAGTTTATACCCAAACTTGGGTATTCAAATTATGCTTTTCATTAAAATTCTACAAACCTATGAAAACTGAAGAAAAAAAAAAAGAATTGTTATTTTTTTTATCAAAACTGTTTGAATAATTAGGAAATACTGAATAAGAGCGGGTACTGAAAGAAACTGTGAATGTAATTACTATAAGAAATTGTGGGTTGTATGTATGTGTATGTGTAGAAAATTATAAAATCCAAAGACACTTTCACTCATTTCAAGTGTTTCTTAAATGTTTTAAATGTTCTCTATACTTTATATATTTTTTAAAGATTTCATTTATTTATTTGAGAGAGATCACAAGTAGGCAGAGAGGCAGGCAGGCAGAGAGGGGGTGGGGAAGCAGGCTCCATGCTGAGGAGAGAGCCAGATGTGGGGTTGGATCCCAGGACCCTGAGATCATGACCTGAGCTGAAAGCAGAGGCTTAACCCACTGAGCCACCCAGGTGCCACTATATGTTCTCTATACTTTAAAGAAAATAAACTAGAAATCATAGATGTAGCATAAAGAATATGACATATGTAAGGATTTAGACGGTAGACCAATACTCAATGAAAAGGCCTTGGTTCTGTGACAGAATATTGGTAAATGAATTGTTTATATTCCTAAAAGTATGTAGGACTTCTCCTCCCAGCCAAAATAGAGTAACAGGGAAAGAATCTTTCTCCTATCTTATATTTTTTTAAAATCAGAGAAAATGTATGAAACAATAGTTTTCAGACTTTGCACAACAGTCACTGCCTGTGGAGAGGCTCCAGGCTACAGCATGGGGAGAAGAAACCCAAACAGAGCCTGGAGAGGTTACTGAGTTTGGAGTGCAGTTTGGGGAGGCCAGCTTTGTTAGGATTTTCTCACATTGTGGGGCAGTATACTAGAAAGGAGAGAGCTGCACAGAATCGAAAAGAGAAGATGCTCTGGAGATCTTAGTGGATTTACTCTGAGTTTTTGGTTGAGTATTGATCAGTGTGTGCATGTAAATAATCTACTAAACGGCATGCTTCGGTAATCTTCTAAAGATGGGAGAAACTACTGGAAAGGAGCAGGCAAAACAATCTCAAAAACTTTCCTTGGGTCAGGAATAGTTTGTATACCTACCAGCAAAAGTGAAACAATCTAACACATGGGACTTTTGGTATTCCCCAGCAAAGCATTGCGCTAGTATGGGAATCAGATTAACTGCAGGCTAAAAGCTATTCAGTAATTGCTCTAATAAAGCTTAAAAGCATCCTCACAAGAACTAAACATTATTGAGGTATCTTAACTACATCCCACTATCTGAGAACAAAGCCCCAGGATATTTTAAGGAGTACAATAAAATTGGACAGTCAACATAAAATTCAGTGCCTGTCATCCAATCATAATTGCCAGGTATGCACAAAAAAGTAGGAAGATACGACCTATAACCAGGAGAAATTTGGGTCAAAGAAATAAATACAAAATGATACGTAGGATAGAATTAGTAGATAAGAACATTAAAACAGCTATACAATTACAATAGACAGAAGGTCTGAATAAATATTTTTGAATAAAAGATAAACAGATGACCAGTGGGTTAATGAAAACATGTTCAACATTGTTAGTCACTAGGGAAATGCAAATGAAAACCATGAGATTTCACTTCACACCCACTAACATACTTATAATAAAAGAGAAAGGTAATAACAAGTATTAGTGAGGATGTTGGTGAAATCAGATCCCTCATAGATTGTAGTTGGGATTGTAAAATGGTGAGGCCACTTTAAAGAGTAGTCTGGCAGTTCCTCAATATGTTAAAACACATGACCATAGAGATAGTATATGACCCAGAAACCCCTACCATAAGTGTATATCTAAGAGAAGTGAAAACCTATCTCCACATAAAACTTGTATGCAAATGTTCATAGCAATCTTACAGATAACAGCAAACAGTGGAAACAACCCAAACATCATCACCTGAAGAGTGGCTAAACAAAATGTGGTATCCATACAGTGAAATAATAGTTAGCAGTAAAAAGTAATGAAGTACTGATACATGCTAGAATATGAACGAAATTTGGGGAGTTATGCAAATGAAAGAAGCCAGTCTCTCTTTCTCTCTCTCTCTCTCAAACACACACACACACACACACACACACACACACAAATGTATTGAATGACTCTAAGGTATGAAATGTCCAGAAGAGACAAATAGAAGCATTAAGTAAATTCATTATTGACAGGCAGAGTAAAGAGTCCAGGCAGAATAGGGAGTGACTGATAATGGGCAGGTGTTTCTTTTGGGGGTTGCTAGAAATTTTCTAAATTTAGGTAGTGTAGATGTTTTTCACAATTCCATGAATATATTAAGAACCACTAAATTGTACAGTACAAAAGGATGAATCTTATGGTGTGAAATTGTAACTCAGAAAAGCTGATAACAAAAGATAATTGACTTTTTAAACAAAAATAATTATAATGCATTGTAGAATTTAAAGCATATGTACAAATACAATGTGTAATAATAGCACAAAGCCTGGGGAGAGAGAAGTGAAGGTAGTGTTACGTTTCTTCTATATATCTTCTATGTATCTTCTATGAAGATAGACTCTAATACTTAAAAGTATGTACAGTAATTTTTGGACAAACCTCATAAAAAGGAGATTTAGCTAATAAACTAATAATGAAGAGAAAGTGATATAACTAAAAACTCAGTATAAAAGAAGGCTGGAAATGAGCAAAAAGGGAATGAGGAAGACCTGAGAGAAATAGCAGGAAGTCAGTATCACAATCAACAGTATCACAGTTATTTCTAACATAAGTGGTGTAAAAAAATCCAAGTAAAGGGTAGAGATCGTATTGGATAAAAATAATGGCAGACTTAGTCATATGCTGTCTATAAACCTGCTTAAATATAAAGACACAAAGTATAAAAATAAAAACACGGCAAAAACATCCACCATGTTGAACTAATTAAATGGAAGCTGGAACAATAATATTCCTATCAGGCAAATGAGATTCCATGGTTAGACAGAGTCAAGTAGTCATGATAAATGGATTAATTCATCAAGAGGGCATAATAATCCTAAAAGTTTATGTACAGACCTTCAAAATGCACAGAGTAAAAACTGATAGAACTGAAAGAAATAGGTAAATCCAGTTACAGTTAGAAGTTTTAGTATCCTACTTAATAACTCAGAACAAGTAGATGAAAATCAATGAAGATATAGAAAATCTGAGCAACACTATTACCTAACGTCATCAAATTGGTATTTTCAAAACATTCCATCTAACAACATAAGAATACACCTAAAACAAAATAAACCAGATTCTTGGCCATAATGCAATTCACAACAAACTTAAAAGGATTTGAGTCAGAAGAAGTGTGTTCCAGCGCCTGGGTGGCTCAGTGGGTTAAAACCTCTGCCTCGGGCTCAGGTCATGATCTCAGGCCCTGGGATTGAGCCCCGCATTGGGCTCTCTGCTCAGCGGGGAGCCTGCTTCCTCCTCTCTCTCTGCCTGCCTCCCTGCCTGCTTGTGATCTCTCTCTCTGTCAAATAAATAAATAAAATCTTTAAAAAGAAAAAAAAAAAAAGAAGTGTGTTCTCTGACCAAATATATGGTACATTCTCTCTCATAGAAAATTATATGGAAAAACCTAGTTTTATTGTTTGGAACTAAACAGTACAATTCTAAATAACCCGTCAGTCAAAGAAGAAATTCTGAAGAGAGAAAATCTGTTTAATTTACTGAAAATGGAAATACCACATATTAAAACTAGTGGGGGTGCAGTCAAAGCAGTGCTTACAGGAACATTTGTAGCATTGACTATATTAGAAACAGAAAGGTTTAAGATTGCTGACTTAAGCTTCTACCTTAAGAAACTAAATAAAGAAGAAGAAATTAAAACCAGAGTAAATAGAAGAAATAAAGAGCAGAAATGAATTAAATAAACATAGAAAGGCACTGAGAAAACAAATCAATAAGTCTAAAGTCTGGTTTTTTGATATTATCAGAAATTTAATAAACTTTATCCAGAAGATACAAATAAAAAATTTTAGGTGTAAGAGAGGGACTGTCACTACATATTCCACAGACATTAAAAGAATAGTAAGGGAATCCTATGAGTAACTTTCTGCCAATAAATCCAACAGCTTAGATAAAATGAATAAAGTCCTTGGGAAACACAAACTCTAGAATCCCACTAAAGAAGAAATAGATAACCTGAATAGGTTATTTTAATTCTCTATTAAAGAAACAGTTACAAATCCTTCTCAAAACTATAGACAGATTGCTCCAGTGGTAAATTACTGAATGTTTGTGAAGGTCACACTGGAGAAATTATACTTTTTTTAATGTAGATTTTTAACTCCTGAAGATGCTTCTAGTTTCAGTATGAGAAAAAGTATATTTAAATTTTTTATATAAATATAAAAGCAAAAATAAGCTGTGAAATGTTTGCTTGCTTAAGTTTTAGTTGTCCTAAAACCTGTCCTTTTCAACATTTGGATGTTGTATTTTAGCCAGATTAAGAGAGTTAATTTGAAGAGTCATTTTATATTTGTTGGTTTTATCATTCATCACGGTTATTGAATATGTGATGATTAGCTCTTTTAAAAAATTTTTTTAGAGGGTCAGATCATTGTGAGATATTTTTATTTGGTGAGATCTCGAGGTCTTGTTATCTAGACTTCTGTTCTTATGATGAGGAAATTTGAGTATAAAATCACAATAAGAAGTAATGACAATGATAGTGTATTATTGGTATATTGATCCATTTATTGAAAGCAGGTGGAAATTGTTCTTTTTTTAGTGAATCTTTTTTTTTAGACTATACTTGTAACTATTACATTGTTTTGTCTGTAAATGATTCTAAATAGTATCCTTTATTAGTAAGTCTTAAATAATTTGAGGATAGACAAACTTTTTTGAATGTGAACAAATGCATTTGCCATTATTCTTTGAAAGAGTCATATTTTGTGGGATTAAGGATGCAAAAGACAAATTAATTTTGAGAGGCACTATACTTAATACATGATCCTGACATTTCTTTACAGAAATCAAGTTAGTTTATTCTCAACATGCAAGTTTTCACAACCCTGTTAAAATGAGTTTATTCTCTGAACTTGTACAGAAACCTACATATTGCTCAAATGTTATCAAAAGACCTTTTAAAAAGTGCCAAGAAATGAATTATATATTTAGGTTTATTCTTAATACTAGCAGCAGGAAGAGCACATTGTGAGCTAAATTGGTTAATTGAAGTTGGAATCAGTACTACCTTTATACATAGATCTTATACCAGAAGATAATTAAGATCTACATTAAGATAATCTTGAGGGCCAATATGCTCCAAATATTTTTGTTTGGAGAAAATCACACAGATATGCTATATAGAACATATAATCATATGAGTTGACTTAACACTACTTGAGAGTAAACTTTTAATTATTATTAGTCACAATGAGTAATGTGCCATTTTTTTCCAGTGACAGAAAATTTCAAAATCTCATTGTTGAACAAATTTAGAGTGTAGTGCACCACAGACTTTGCCTAGGCAATGGTTTGGCACTCAGTGAGTCTTGTAACTCTTGCTACTGCCTAGTCTAAGCAGTATAGGAAACATCTGGTTACATACTAGAAATGTCCATTACCATTCCCAGGCCTGAAAACATTTTAGAAATTTTAACCTATATTCCCAGATTATTTCTCATACACCTTTCCTACGACTTCTTCAACTCATGTCTCAGACTTCTAAACAACCTCACTGGTGAATAAAAGGTGGCAGAGAAATGCTTTTTCATTTGTAGATTCTGGCCACAGACTAATTTAGCTTATAGAAAACATATGGATTGGATCTTTGGTATGGTGTTCATGTAGGCTAATATATAATTTCATTGTATATTTCACTTAAAAATTAAGTACAGAGCTTTTTAAATAGTAATTCATTTGTCTACTTAATACTTATATCTTAAGTTTTTCTGAATTCTATCTGGTGAAGTAATTGTACTTAAGAAAATATAAATGCTGGTGCTGGGGAGGAGCTGGACCGTTCCTGTACATCCTTGCTAAGTTTGCAAGTTTGGAAGCCTGCCCATCTGCTAATTTGAGCCAGTTTTCCTGGGAGAGTGGCCCTGGCCTGTTTGCACTATTAGCTGCCTGCGCAAACAGCACTGGGCCCTTGGCTCAAGGACCCTCTCATAATGCAACTCCATGTGTGCAGGTGTCATCTGGGCTTATTGCCCTGCCCCAATGGGGTTTGGGGGCAAGGAAGACTGACACAAATATGCTCGTGTTGCTTGCTGTGCCATGAGTAGCAAAGGCCTGACATTTTGTCTGAAACAAAATTTCAGACCCTTGTGTCAGAGCTATCAACACCCGTGAAACAGTAACATGCTAACATTTAGCTTCCAAGTAGAGTAAAATCTCAGACTCTTCACAGCTCTTGGGAGTTGGTTTTTGTTAAACGTAAGTCAGCCTAAGCTATTGTGTGAATTTCGTGCTGTATTCTGTTGTACACATGTTAACATTTTAATTGTAGCTATTGCTTTTTAAAAACTTTATGCTTTTTAATTAACATATGCCACTGTCATATCATTTAGAAAATACAATAGATTATTTTTGTCTTGGTGAATTGTATGGCTCTTTGCATTATATTGCAAATAAGAATAGTGGCACCAACCTAAAATTTATAGATCATTTTTGCTCTTTTCTGCTTGATCCTCTTTCTGGAAGGACAAATAGATTTGGAAATCATTTATCTCTTTCTGATGGGGTCTGCAGTTGTCTTATGGTTTGTTAGAGATGCATTCTGTGGCCAGGAAATACAACAGTAACTGTTTCTATAACTGGACCAAATTTGTGACATCAGATTGTGCAGAACTAAATTAGTGCTATACTTGCATTCTAAACCTTGATTTTATTTTTATTTTTTTTAAAGATTTTATTTATTTATTTGACAGAGAGAGATCACAAGTAGGCAGAGAGGCAGGCAGAGAGAGAGAGAGGAGGAAGCAGGCTCCCTGCTGAGCAGAGAGCCCGATGCGGGACTCGATCCCAGGACCCTGAGATCATGACCTGAGCCGAAGGCAGCGGCTCAACCCACTGAGCCACCCAGGCGCCCGAAACCTTGATTTTAGTTGTAATTTTGAAATAGCTAATTCATTTTTCTGTAGAGAAAAAAATCAATAATGAATTACTTTGTTACTCTTGGTGCTCAGACATTTAAAAACAAGTTTTTATTAAGTAAGCACTTTCATATTTCATTATTTTCCTGTAGGGAAATACATGCCTTTAAAATGCATAACTCATCTCTTAAAATGCCTTTTAAATGCATAACTCATCTTTTAGCTTATATTAGATTTATTTGAAGTAAAAAATATGAGTTTTAAAACTTAGAAATTACTACCTCAAAAAAAATAGTGTGACATACTAAATAATATAGTTGAAATCATAACTACATTTCACTGTTTTCATTAGCTTTTCAATTTGCAGTAATTTTAGATTCATAAGCAATTATAAGAAATAATACAGAGAAGTTGAATCTTACCCCATTTCCTCTATTGCTAATGTCTTGCAAGTGATAGTACTGTATTGAAGTCAGGATACTGAAGTTGATATAGTCAAGATATAGAATATCTCCATTACCACAGGGATCTCTTATATTGTCTTCTAATAGCCTCACCCATCTCCTGCCCATCTCAGTCCCCTCCATTCTTTACCTCAGGTAATCATGAATCATTTTTCTAATGTTCTACTAGAATTAATAGATTAATTCTATTATCTAATCTAATTCTAATAGATTAATGTTTCTATTGTTATTTCCATGTTAAATAAGTGGGTTTAGAGTTAATATGTAGCCTTTTGAGAGTGTCTGTTTTCATTCAGCATAATTCTCTGGAGATTCATCCAGGTTGTTGCATATATTAATATATATATAAAATATATATTTATTGTATTCATATATATATAAATACATACAACAACCTGTATTTATATATACATATATTAAATATATTAAATATACATATATTTTAATTAATTAATTAAAATAATATACATATATTTAAAATATAAATATACATATATTTAATATATATATATTTATGGATGAGCATTACTCCATGGTGTAGATACACCATAGCTGTTTAACCATTCACCTGTTAATGGACATGGGTTTTTTTACCCTGTGGTTTGAGACTATTTAGAATAAATAGTCTCTGATATAAAATCTGTATGTAGGTATTTGCATCAGGATAATTGCTTTTTTTTATCCAGCATAATGCCCAGGAGTGCAGTTGCTGTCTTGAATGGTAGTTATATGTTTAATTTTCTTAAAAACTGCCAAACTGTTTTCCATAGTGACTGTTATCATTTTTTATTCCCACCAGCAATGTATGTATGATCCATTTTCTATGCATCCTCACCAAGCACTTGATTCTGTCACCTATCTTTCATTTTACCCATTCACTTAGATGTGTGATGATATTTCACTGTGGCTTTAATTAGCCTTTCTCTAATTGCTAATTATCTTGAACATCTTTACATGTGCTTATTTAACATCTGTATATTCTCTTTTTTTTTTTTTTTTTTTTTTTTAAAGATTTTATTTATTTACTTAAGAGAGAGACAGTGAGAGAGAGCATGAACGAGGAGAAGGTTAGAGAGAGAAGCAGACTCGCCATGGAGCTGGGAGTCCGATGCGGGACTCGATCCCGGGACTCCAGGATCATGACCTGAGCCGAAGGCAGTCGTCCAACCAACTGAGCCACCCAGGCGTCCCTAACATCTGTATATTCTTGTCTGTGAAATGTTTCATTTTTTTTGGTCATTTTCTAATTGGATTGTTTGAGTTGTTTTACTTTTAAAAATTTGTGTTCTTTATATATTCTAGATACTAATCCTTTTTTCAGATGTTTGGTTTGCAAATACAATCAGAGCTCATTATTTATGGCCTCTGTATTTGCAAATTCACCTACTTGATAAAATTAGTTTGTAACAACAAAATCAATACTGTGGTGCCTTTACAGTCATTTACAGACATGCACAGTGTGGCAAAAATTTTGAGACATCCTACACTCGTTTTCAGCTGAGGTCAAACAAGGTGATGCTCTGACTTCTGTTTTAACTCTCCTATTGTAAACTAGGGTACATTTTACAGAGTATTTAGTACTATATATATATTTTTTTCTTTTTGCTTTTTTATGTCTTTTATTGGTGATTTTTCTCTTCAAAAAGACTTCCAAGATAGCTTTGAAGTGCTGTCTAGTGTTCTTGAATGCATGGAAACTGTGAAATGCTTTACAGAGCAAATGCATATGTTAGATAAGCTTTGTTCAGGCATGACCTACAATGCTATTGGCTTTTATTTCAATGCTAATAAATCATTATATGTTAGATAAAATGATTTTAAATAAAGCACATATAAAACTATGTTATGTATTGATCGGTTGATGAAAATGTTGTGACCAGCGTTTTGCAGGAACCTGTATTTCAATATTAACTAATTAAGTGTTCATGGAGAATTTATAGAACACATGTACCATGAGTAATTAAAATCAGTTGTATATTCTCCCAGGGTATAGATTGTTTTTTCATCCTTTTAACAGGTCTTTCACAGAGTAAACGTTTTTAATTCTGAAGAAGTCTAGTTTCTCTTTTTTTTTTTCTTTCATGGATCATGCTTTTGGTGTAAAATCTGAGGACTGCGTAATCCTACATCTTGCATATTTTTTCTATGTATTTTCCTAGAAGTTTTATAGTTTTACATATCATATTTAAATCTGTGATCCAGGGCATCTGGGTGGCTCAGTGGGTTAAGCCTCTGCCTTCAGCTCAGGTCATGATCTCATGGTCCTGGGATTGAGTTCCACATCGGGCTCTTTGCTCAGCAGAGAGCCTGCTTCCCCCCATGTCTCTGTCTGCCTTTCTGTCTACCTGTGATTTCTCTCTGTGTGTGTCAAATAAATAAATAAAATCTCTAAAATAAATAAATAAATCTATGATCCATTTTTAGTTAAATTTTGTGTGCGGTGTGAGGTTTAGGCCAAGGTTCTTTTTTATTTCCCCTATAGATATTCAATTACTCCAGTTCCTTTTCTTTAAAAGACTATCTTTTCTTCATTGAATTGCTGTTAACATCTTTCTCAACATTCACTTGGGCATATATGTATGTGTATACTTAAGAGTTTTCTGCTGTGGGGCGCCTAGGTGGCTCAGTCGGTTAAGCATCTGCCTTCAGCTCAGGTCATGATCCCAGTGTCCTGGGATTGAGTCTAACATCAGGCTCTCTGCTCCCTGAGGAGCCTGTTTCTCTCTCTCCCACTCCCCCTGCTTGTGCTCTCTCTCTCTCTTTCTGTCAAATAAATAAATAAAATCCTTTAAAAAAATAAGTTTTCTGTTGTGTTTCATATATATATATATATAGAGAGAGAGAGAGAGAATGACAGATATATATATATATATATATATATATATATATATATATATTGGATTGCTGTAGCTAGCTAGGGTTAGACTGATTCCTCCTACTTTTTCTTTTTTCAAAATTGTTTTATCTATTCTGGTTCCTTTACACTTTCATACATGTTTTAAAATAATCTTGTCTGTATCTTAAAAGAATTTGGCTGGGGAGGCGGAGTCAAGATGGCGGAGAAGTAGCAGGCTGAGACTACTTCAGCTAGCCGGAGATCAGCTAGATAGCTTATCTAAAGATTGCAAACACCTTAAAATCCATCGGCAGATCGAAGAGAAGAACAACAGCAATTCTGGAAACAGAAAAACAACCACTTTCTGAAAGGTAGGACCGGCGGAGAAGTGAATCCAAAGTGACGGGAAGATAGACCCTGGGGGAGGGGGGGGAGGGCCGGCTCCCGGCAAGTGGCGGAGCAACGGCGCACAAAATCAGGACTTTTAAAAGTCTGTTCCGCTGAGGGACATCGCTCCAGAGGCTATACCGGAGCGAAGCACACGCGGGGTCAGCGTGGCCTCAGGTCCCGCAGGGTCACAGAAGGATCGGGGGTGTCTGAGTGTCGCAGAGCTTGCGGGTATTGGAACAGGAAAGCCGGCTACAGAGACAGAGCCGACAGTAAGCTCACAGCTCGATGTAACCTTGAACTGGTCGCAGGCTGGGTGAGTTCGGAGCGCGGCCGGAGGTCAGGCAGACGGGAGTAACTGGGCGCTGTTCTCTGAGGGCGCACTGAGGAGTGGGGCCCTGGGCTCTCGGCTCCTCCGGGCCGGAGACCAGGAGGCCGCCATTTGTATTCCCGTCCTCTGGAACTCTATGGAAAGCGCTCAGGGAACAAAAGCTCCTGAAAGCAAACCCGAATGGATTACTCACCCCGGCTCCTGATAAGGGTGGTGCAATTCCACCTGGGGCAAGGACACTTGAGAATCACTACAACAGGCCCCTCCCCCAGAAGATCAACAAGAAATCCAGCCAATACCAAGTTCACCTACCAAGGAGTGCGGTGTCAATACCAAGGAGAGCAGCAGAATTCCAGAGGAGGAGAAAGCAAAACACGGAACTCATGGCTTTTTCCCTGTGATTTTTTTTTAGTCTTGCAGTTAATTTGATTTTTTTCTTTTTCATTTTTTGTTTTTTTTTTTCTCGCCTTCTGGTAAATTTTTTTTTAACTTTTACCTTTTTCATTTTTAACGTTTTTTAACTAGTTTATCCAATATATATATTTTTTCTTTTTTATATTTTTCTTATTTGTTTTCTCTTTTTTAATTCTTTTCTTTTTTCTTTTTGTTTTTCTTTCTTCTATTTTGAAACTCTTTTTATCCCCTTTCTACCCCCTCACGATTTCGGATCTCTTCTAATTTGGTTAAAGCATATTTTCCTGAGGTTGTTTCCACCCTTTTAGTATTTTACTTGCTCCTTCATATACTCTTATCTGGACAAAATGACAAGACGGAAAAATTCAACACAAAAAAAAGAACAAGAGGCAGTACCAAAGGCTAGGGACCTAATCAATACAGACATTGGTAATATGTCAGATCTAGAGTTCAAAATGACAATTCTCAAGGTTCTAGCCGGGCTCGAAAAAGGCATGGAAGATATGAGAGAAACCCTCTCGAGAAATATAAAAGCCCTTTCTGGAGAAATAAAAGAACTAAAATCTAACCAAGTTGAAATCAAAAAAGCTATTAATGAGGTGCAATAAAAAATGGAGGCTCTCACTGCTAGGATAAATGAGGCAGAAGAAAGAATTAGTGATATAGAAGACGAAATGACAGAGAATAAAGAAGCTGAGCAAAAGAGGGACAAACAGCTACTGGAACACGAGGGGAGAATTCGAGAGATAAGTGACACCATAAGACGAAACAACATTAGAATAATTGGGATTCCAGAAGAAGAAGAAAGAGAGAGGGGAGCAGAAGGTATACTGGAGAGAATTATTGGGGAGAATTTCCCCAATATGGCAAAGGGAACGAGCATCAAAATTCAGGAGGTTCAGAGAACGCCCCTCAAAATCAATAAGAATAGGCCCACACCCCGTCACCTAATAGTAAAATTTACAAGTCTCAATGACAAAGAGAAAATCCTGAAAGCAGCCCGGGAAAAGAAGTCTGTAACATACAATGGTAAAAATATTAGATTGGCAGCTGACTTATCCACAGAGACCTGGCAGGCCAGAAAGAGCTGGCATGATATTTTCAGAGCACTAAACGAGAAAACCATGCAGCCAAGAATACTATATCCAGCTAGGCTATCACTGAAAATAGAAGGAGAGATTAAAAGCTTCCAGGACAAACAAAAACTGAAAGAATTTGCAAACACCAAACCAGCTCTACAGGAAATATTGAAAGGGGTCCTCTAAGCAAAGAGAGAGCCTACAAGTGGTAGATCAGAAAGGAACAGAGACCATATACAGTAACAGCCACATTACAGGCAATACAATGGCACTAAATTCATATCTGTCAATAGTTACCCTGAATGTTAATGGGCTAAATGTCCCTGTCAAAAGACACAAGGTATCAGAATAGATAAAAAAACAAAACCCATCTATATTTTGCCTCCAAGAAACTCATTTTAAGCCCAAAGACACCTCCAGATTTAAAGTGAGGGGGTGGAAAAGAATTTACCATGCTAATGGACATCAGAAGAAAGCAGGAGTGGCAATCCTTATATCAGATCAATTAGATATTAAGCCAAAGATTATAATAAGAGATGAGGAAGGACACTATATCATACTCAAAGGGTCTGTCCAACAAGAAGATTTAACAATTTTAAATATCTATGCCCCCAACGTGGGAGCAGCCAACTATATAAACCAATTAATAACAAAATCAAAGAAACACATCAACAATAATACAATAATAGTAGGGGACTTTAACACCCCCCTCACTGAAATGGACAGATCATCCAAGCAAAAGATCAGCAAGGAAATAAAGGCCTTAAACGACACACTGGACCAGATGGACATCACAGATATATTCAGAACATTTCATCCCAAAGCAACAGAATACACATTCTTCTCTAGTGCACATGGAACATTCTCCAGAATAGATCACATCCTCGGTCCTAAATCAGGACTCAGCCGGTATCAAAAGATTGGGATCATTCCCTGCATATTTTCAGACCACAATGCTCTAAAGCTAGAACTCAACCACAAAAGGAAGTTTGGAAAGAACCCAAATACATGGAGACTAAACAGCATCCTTCTAAAGAATGAATGGGTCAACCGGGAAATTAAAGAAGAATTGAAAAAAATCATGGAAACAAATGATAATGAAAATACAACGGTTCAAAATCTGTGTGACACAACAAAGGCAGTCCTGAGAGGAAAATATATAGCAGTACAAGCCTTTCTCAAGAAACAAGAAAGGTCTCAGGTACACAACCTAACCCTACACCTAAAGGAGCTGGAGAAAGAACAAGAAAGAAACCCTAAGCCCAGCAGGAGAAGAGAAATCATAAAGATCAGAGCAGAAATCAATGAAATAGAAACCAAAAAAACAATAGAACAAATCAACGAAACTAGGAGCTGGTTCTTTGAAAGAATTAATAAAATTGATAAACCCCTGGCCCGACTTATCAAAAAGAAAAGAGAAAGGACCCAAATAAATAAAATCATGAATGAAAGAGGAGAGATCACAACTAACACCAAAGAAATACAAACTATTTTAAGAACATACTATGAGCAACTGTACACCAATAAATTTGACAATCTGGAAGAAATGGATGCATTCCTAGAAACGTATAAACTACCACAACTGAACCAGGAAGATATAAAAAGCCTGAACAGACCCATAACCAGTAAGGAGATTGAAACCGTCATTAAAAATCTCCAAACAAACAAAAGCCCAGGGCCAGACGGCCTCCCGGGGGAATTCTACCAAACATTTAAAGAAGAACTAATTCCTATTCTCCTGAAACTGTTCCAAAAAATACAAATGGAAGGAAAACTTCCAAACTCATTTTATGAGGCCAGCATCACCTTGATCCCAAAACCAGACAAGGATCCCATCAAAAAAGAGAGCTATAGACCAATATCCTTGATGAACACAGATGCAAAAATACTCAACAAAATACTAGCCAATAGGATTCAACAGTACATTAAAAGGATTATTCACCATGACCAAGTGGGATTTATTCCAGGGCTGCAAGGTTGGTTCAACATCCGCAAATCAGTCAATGTGATACAACACATCAATAAAAGAAAGAACAAGAACCATATGATACTCTCAATAGATGCTGAAAAAGCATTTGACAAAGTACAGCATCCCTTCCTGATCAAAACTCTTCAAAGTGTAAGGATAGAGGGCACATACCTCAATATCATCAAAGCCATCTATGAAAAACCCACTGCAAATATCATTCTCAATGGAGAAAAACTGAAAGCTTTTCCGCTAAGGTCAGGAACATGGCAGGGATGTCCATTATCACCACTGCTATTCAACGTAGTACTAGAGGTCCTAGCCTCAGCAATCAGACAACAAAAGGAAATTAAAGGCATCCAAATCGGCAAAGAAGAAGTCAAATTATCACTCTTCGCAGATGATATGATACGATATGTGGATAACCCAAAAGACTCCACTCCAAAACTGCTAGAACTTATACAGGAATTCAGTAAAGTGTCAGGATATAAAATCAATGCACAGAAATTAGTTGCATTTCTCTACACAAACAGCAAGACAGAAGAAAGAGAAATTAAGGAGTCGATCCCATTTACAATTGCACCCAAAACCATAAGATACCTAGGAAGAAACCTAACCAAAGAGGCACAGAATCTATGCTCAGAAAACTATAAAGTACTCATGAAAGAAATTGAGGAAGACACAAAGAAATGGAAAAATGTTCCATGCTCCTGGATTGGAAGAATAAATATTGTGAAAATGTCTATGCTACCTAAAGCAATCTACACATTTAATGCAATTCCTATCAAAGTACCATCCATCTTTTTCAAAGAAATGGAACAAATAATTCTAAAATGTATATGGAACCAGAAAAGACCTCGAATAGCCAAAGGGATATTGAAAAAGAAAGCCAACGTTGGTGGCATCACAATTCCAGACTTCAAGCTCTATTACAAAGCTGTCATCATCAAGACAGCATGGTACTGGCACAAAAACAGACATATAGATCAATGGAACAGAATAGAGAGCCCAGAAATAGACCCTCAACTCTACAGTCAACTAATCTTCGACAAAGCAGGAAAGAATGTCCAATGGAAAAAAGACAGCCTCTTCAATAAATGGTGCTGGGAAAACTGGACATCCACATGCAGAAAAATGAAATTGGACCATTTCCTTACACCACACACAAAAATAGACTCAAAATGGATGAAGGACCTCAATGTGAGAAAGGAGTCCATCAAAATCCTTGAGGAGAGCACAGGCAGCAACCTCTTCGACCTCAGCCGCAGCAACATCTTCCTAGGAACAACGCCAAAGGCAAGGGAAGCAAGGGCAAAAATGAACTATTGGGATTTCATCAAGATCAAAAGCTTTTGCACAGCAAAGGAAACAGTTAACAAAATCAAAAGACAACTGACAGAATGGGAGAAGATATTTGCAAACGACATATCAGATAAAGGACTAGTGTCCAGAATCTATAAAGAACTTAGCAAACTCAACACCTAAAGAACAAATAATCCAATCAAGAAATGGGCAGAGGACATGAACAGATATTTCTGCAAAGAAGACACCGAGATGGCCAACAGACACATGAAAAAGTGCTCCATATCACTCGGCATCAGGGAAATACAAACCAAAACCACAATGAGATATCACCTCACACCAGTCAGAATGGCTAAAACCAACAAGTCAGGAAATGACAGATGCTGGCGAGGATGCGGAGAAAGGGGAACCCTCCTACACTGTTGGTGGGAATGCAAGCTGGTGCAGCCACTCTGGAAAACAGCATGGAGGTTCCTCAAAATGTTGAAAATAGAACTGCCCTATGACCCAGCAATTGCACTATTGGGTATTTACCCTAAAGATACAAATGTAGTGATCCAAAGCGGCACGTGCACCCGAATGTTTATAGCAGCAATGTCTACAATAGCCAAACTATGGAAAGAACCTAGATGTACATCAACAGATGAATGGATAACGAAGAGTGGTATATATACAGAATGGAATACTATGCAGCCATCAAAAGAAATGAAATCTTGCCATTTGCGACAACATGGATGGAACTAGAGCGTATCATGCTTAGTGAAATAAGTCAAGCAGAGAAAGACAACTATCATATGATCTCCCTGATATGAGGAAGTAGTGATGCAACATGGGGGCTTACGTGGGTAGGAGAAGAATCAATGAAGCAAGATGGGATTGGGAGGGAGACAAACCATAAGTGACTCTTAATCTCACAAAACAAACTGAGGGTTGCTGGGGGGAGGGGGTTTGGGAGGAGGGGGTGGTATTATGGACATTGGGGTGAGTATGTGCTTTGGTGAGTGCTATGAAGTGTGTAATCCTGGTGATTCACAGACCTGTACCCCTGGGAATAAAAATATATGTTTATAATAAAGGCGAAGAAAAGAGGGAATAGTCCTAGTCCCTAAGAAACTAGACATAATTTTACGCAGAACTGTCATTTAAACATGACTTCCAAATTTGATTTGGATTCTCTTTCTTCTCATGGTGATAAAATGGGGAGTCATTTTATATCTACCCCACAGAATGATGACTACTGTAAGCACTGTGAGCCAAGAAAGTTTGAGTCATTATTTAGCTCAATAAAATAGCTAATGAAGAAAAAAAAATGAAATGGGAAAAGGACTGTTATAATATGCTACTAAATTAAAAAGCATGGTAAAAAATTACAAGTGATTTTAATCTTCACATTGTAAGCATGTGAAGAAAAGTTACTGGAAGGAGACGTGTCAAACTTGAATCAGAAACTAAGAATTTATCTTAAGAAAATGATCAGAACTGGAAAAAGTGGACTATGTTTAAGGATATTCACTTTTGGAGCGCCTGGGTGGCTCAGTCTATTAAGCCTCTGTCTTTGACTCAGGTCATGGTCCTGGGGTCCTGGGATGGAAGCCCCTGTCTGGCTCCCTGCTCAGAGTGAAGCCTGCTTCTTCCTGTCCCTCTGCCCCTCCCCCTGCTCATGCTCTGTCTCTCATTCTCTATCTGAAACAAGTAAAATCTTCAAAGGAAAAGAATGTTTGCTTTTATCTATAAATGAAAAAGAAGCAAACTGAATGCTTATTAATAAGGGAAGGTCAGGAAAATTACAGTAAATCTAAAATGTATATGCAAATTCTTTATCATAGATTAATCATGTGATGCAATAAATATGAACAAATGCAAAATGAAGCTTCCAGAGAACTGAAGAGCATGATCTCAAATGTGTATGATTATGCACATGTATGTGAGTGTATACATGTGCATTGTAGTAGGAAGTATTTGTATATTATTGTAATTAAGAGCATAAACTGAAGAGTCCCATACAGTAGCTAGGTACCATTGGGCAAGTCTTTTAACCATTCTATGCCCCATTTTCTCCATTTATAAAATAAATAACAGTTCCTTCTCTAAAGGGCTATTGTGAGGATTAATTAATATATATAAAGTACATAAACAGGGCCTAGCATATTTAGTATGTTAGCAATTATTGTTATTAGTTATGCAAGAAAAATGTGAGGAAAAAATGCATGCTAAAGTATTTTCATCATCCCATCTCCAGGTTATTGGTTTTTGAGGGATTTATATGCATTTTGTGTTACATATATTCCATAAAAGCCATGTATCAATTAAATATGCAGGGGGAAAAATTACTCAAAAAAAAAAAAAGTGAGATGTCCAAATGGCCTTGGTCCTGACCCTGAACTTGGACCATTAAATAGGAAGCCCCCTAAATAGGAATGCAGGAGCTGGTCTGGAGTCCCCAAGATAGTCCATGAGTGTGAACTTAGGCTCCTGAGAGAAGCTCTCTGAGTCTGAGCTCTCCCATCCACTGGATATGAATAACTGTGTCTGTTCTAATGTCTTACGGAACTGCTGGCAGATCCAAGATGACAAATGTGAAAGTTCACTGTGGAATTATAAAAGCCCGTGCACATGCAAGGGTTTCTTAATAAAGCAATTCCCTCCCTGGCAAAAAAAAAAAAAAAAAATTTGGCTGGATTTTAATAACACTTAATAACGTGTAAGCATTAACTTGCTTATCGATTTGTGGGGAACTGAGATCTTTTTATGTTGACTCTTACATGAGCACAGTATGTTTCTGCATTTTTTTATGTGTTTTCACACATATGTTTCTTTATGTGTTTCTTTCACCAACATTTTACAGTTTTCAGCTGTAAGTCCTGTACTCGTTTTATTAATTGTATATGAAATATTTCATTCATTTGAATAATTGTAAGTGGTATTATATTTTTAACTTATGCATTCATATTTTTATTGCTGTGTATAGAAATAAGATTGATTTCCATAAGTTTATCTTGTATCCTGGTTTCTTGATGCATTCATTTATTCCAGGATTTTATTTTTTTCATGGTAGAATCTTTGGGATTTTCTATGTAGACAAAATTTCATCTGCAAATAGGAACAGTTTCATTTCTACATTTCTGATATCTCTTATTTCCTTTTCTTATCTTATTGCATGGCTAAAACTTCTACCACGGTGTTTAATAAGAGTGTTAAAAGTGCAAATCATTTTCTTCTTCCTAGTCTTAGGAAGAAAGCATTCATTCTTCCACCATTAAGGAAAATATTCAGTATAGAATTTTTTTGGTGGATGCTCTTTATGAAGTTGACTAATGTAATTAGATATATGACTGCATTTCAGTTTTAAAAAGGCATTATTTATTTTTGCTTTTAAACTTCATCTATTTTTTGGCTTACTTGTCATGTTACTAACAGCTGGAATTTGTATACAGTTATTAACACTGAATAATTTAATTGCTCTAACAACATTATTCAGACTCTTTGTATGGAGTAAATTTTACCACTGTTGATACTGAAGGCACAATAGAGAATGTTGCTTTATGTGTCCAGGCTTTCCCCTCCATGTTTCTGCCTGATTCCTTAAAAGTCTTAATTTGATCTTTCTCCTATAACTGGGGATGCCTCATGTTCTCATCTACCCTTTATGAATATATATTTAGGATTATTGATATGCTGGACCAGATCCTGCCGCTTATTTCTTTGAAAGTATATTAATTTTCTGATTCCTTATTAATTGGAATTTCACAAATTATTACATTCTCTATATAGGATTTCATGATTTTAAAGGAGTTGACATAGATTAAAGAAAAACAAGAATATTTTTCTGGGTAGCAGAAAGGGTTCTTACTGTAAAATGGTTTGAATATTTTAGATACAAAGGACTTTGTTATTTAATAAAGTTAAAATAAAATGCATTGAACAATATACGAATGCACTGCTCATTAGATTACTAGACAACTAGTGTCCTTGAATAAATTCACTCAATTCAGGCATTATATCTGTCCTTTCTAACCCTTCATAGCACTCCAGGGTTTTGCCACTATGTGTGAGAACCCAAGATAAGTCTCAAACTTGGATTCTCTCTGAAGGTATAATGAGCTACCACCCCAGCCATTTGGCACATCATCCGTGTTATTTTAGAAAAAAAAAAAAAAAAAAAAAAAAGCCTTTTAGTGGAATGGGATTATTTTACTTTAGCAGTTTTCTATGTTATAAAGTTTAATTGCAAGTTTAAATGAACAGAAGTAAATTTGTGCCCATATGGCATTAAAGTATGTTAACTTTAGGGGAGAGAAATAATATGAATAATGCTTAGAGAGGTTTTTCTGTGCCAGAAACAAAAGCATAACATTCTTAAAATTGTATTTTCACTGAAATGTACCTGTCTAAGAAAAGAATAATATGTTTTATGCTGTTTTTTTTTTTCTTTTCTTGGATCATGGGCAGTTCTAAAAGTAGAATAAGATTTGTAGTCTAGTAATGGTTTTACAAGCAGCATAGTAACTGGGCAAATAATCTATTGCAAATTTCCTACATGTCTACCGATGTCATTAAACACAAGCATATTGTATTTCAGAATCATTTAGTCATCTTCACTGTTACTGACAGTTGGTGCATTAGTTCATGTTAAATGGAATATCTCTTTAAACTATTCTTGGCATTTCCTAGATTAGATGAATTATGAATTTGATTATTAAAATTAACCTTTTATGTTCATCTGGTATGTTGTTCTGAGCCAATGTCCTTTTATACTAAATTTTTGTCTTTCCATACTCTGTGGGAAAAAAATCTTTATTCAGGTAGATATTTAATGCAAAGTATATTTTGCAATATATAAAGTTTTTTTTAAAAATACAAATATTTTACAACTATATCTTTCATGAACCAGAAGGATGGATATATTTTAAGTTTGTACATCTTTTTTTTTCTTCCTTTCCTCAAGATTGATTAGGATTTTAGAAATAATAGAAATGAAATTAGGCTAAATTCTATTACTGATAAACTATATTTGACTTCCAAAATATATGCTAATTGATACCCCACCCCCATCTCAATACTCTCTAGGTTTTAAGAACATTTTGTTAAATTAGTTAAAGGAAAAGATTTTAAAAAATCATGCTTGGCTATTATGTCATAGGCAGATGGGACTTCTCATTACATTCTTCATTTTATTCTTCATGAATTTGTCAGGGGTTTTTTCCCCCCAATTTTTAAAGAAAAGACTGCACAAATTGTTCCTTGAACCTCTTTTCCTTTGGGGATGCACTCATGCATCTCCACATATCCATATTCATATATGTGAGTGTATGTGTGTGTACAGTTATAAATACTATTGAGAATCTCTTTCTGGGCATTTGTGAACTGCTTGATCAGAACAGAGGGATTCTGATTATTTTGCAGTATGATAGAGAATTTACACAGAATTCTGGAACTTAATTTATTGAAACTGAGTGTTTGGGGTCAGTATAGCAAGGTTCAAAACTGTATGGAATACTTTAACAAAAACTAGCGTAGTCATTGACTATAAGTTGACTTAAAAATATCTTCCAGTACAGGGGCACCTTGATGGCTCAATCTGTTAAGCATCCAGCTCTTGATTTTGCTCAGGTCATGATCTCAGAATTGTGAGATTGAGCCCCACGTTGATTATCTTCCTCTCAGTCCTCTCAGCCCTGCTTATGCCCTCTCTCTCTCTCTAAAAAAAAAAAAAAAAAACAAATCCTGTGGAGAAAGTTGTGTCTGGGCTATTCTTACAGGTGAAATAATTTGAGGCAGAGGTTAATTGATTACATGAGATTATCAAATCTCGAATTAGAAAGTGATATATTTTAACTCCTTTTTTCTAGAATTAGAGCAGATGTAACTTGAAAACGGGAAGACCAGTTTGTCAAAGTGTTTACTGATAATACGGTTTTGCAAACCTAAGGTTAAATGTAGGTTTTGATTGCTAAGAAGTATGTAGAATATACTATATGAAAAGATTTTATATTCTTTTAGGTTTGCTTTGCATCCTGAAGTATCTCTTGAATACAGAATAACTAGTTGAAGCTATACTGGAGTACTTAGAAAACATATTTAATGTTCATCTGTACTGATTTCCCTTCTAGCTCCTAGAACAACTATCTTTATGTTATGCTAATATTAAAATCAACTCAGGGACACAACTAGTCTGTCACGTAGAGTATTTTTTGCTAAAACCTCGTGTGGCTGAACTAGATAACTTCTGGAGCCTGACAACAGGTTATTCAGACAACTTATGTTTAGTGATGACTGATTCGGTAGAAATATTAAAGAAAAATGTAGTGTCAGTATTGAAAACCTAGAAGTAAAAACAGCGGGGGGTTCTTCCTGGCACAGGTGAGAGGTGAAAGGTTTAGTTAGGAATTTTGTAGTCTATAAAACAATGAAGAGGTATCCTATTTATTTCTTTCCTTTTAATATCAGTCTCTTATTAGAGTTGTTACTAGGAATTTTCTAAGAAACATTTGTGCATTACACACTTGAGTATTACTGTCCATAATACTCTGCAAAATTGTAAGCTACTTACACTGTAACAGAATTAGGAAGTTCTTATTTTATTAAAATAGCTCTTTAATTCATAATTTTTGAAGAAATATTTCCACTACCATTTTTTTATGTCCGTGCATTTATAGGATTGAGCAAAATATTTGATAGTAGATGGTGTGAATATTTTACTTTGAGTCGACAGTGCAAAAGAACAACAAAAAATGTGTGGGGAATTCTGTTATGAGCTAGCAAGTCTGTGTGTTTAATTTGAATTCACTGAAGAGAGTGGACTTTGTAGATTCACAGTTAATGAGCCATTTCTCTTAAAGTATTCTGTCACTATGGGATTGCATACAGTTAGAACTGACAGTTGGAAACGTGCTGAGATAGGGAAACTAAAAAACAGCTGTATCTCTGGGCAAATGGTACCAGCTGGTAAGGCTCTCCAAAGCAAAATATTTTATATAATAAAATAGCTTTCAGATATCACTAAAATTATGTATTATATATTTAAGGTAATTTTTTTTTTTAGTTCATTTGCTTTTGGCAAGCCAAAATACAAGGTATTTTTTCAGTTTAAGAAGTTTTATATTTTATTGGTGACTAACTTTAGCATGTATTCATTAAATTAATATATAAGTATTTAAAGTTTACTTTTTGAAATTGTGCAGGGATCTTTGGAAAGGTGTTTTTGTTTCTTAATGGAATTTTAGAAGTAGAAACATTATTTTTTCCTGTTAAGTCTTTTGCAGAATGAAACCTACTTTTAAAATGTCTTGAACTGTATTCAAAATGAATGGTTATGTTCTCATACTCTGAGAAAAGATTTACCTCTGAACTTCAATTCAAATTGTGATCATACCTATTTTGATATTGTCATATATGACTGACAATAATTAACACTTGGGTTTGCAAAAATTATATTTTATCTAAGTAGGAATCTAGGGTGGGTTTTTTTTTGGCAGAATGGTCTTTGTTGAATTTCTAGAATATCTGTATTCTGATTGTATAGTTTTCATCCATGGAGAAACTGTATAATTAATGTCTGTGCAAAAACAAATGGGTAGGGATGCCTAGGTGGTCAGTTGGTTGAGCATGTGCTTTCAGTTCAGTCATGATCTCAGGGTCCTGGGATTAAGTGCTGCATCCTGCATCCCACATTGGGCTCCTTGCTTAGTGGGGAGCCTGCTTCTCCCTCTCCCTGACGCTTCCCCTACTTGTGCTCTCTCTCTCTCTCTCTGACAGATAAATAAATAAATATCTCTAAAAAAATAAAAAGAAAGAGATGGGGAAATAACTGCTTTATATTACAGACTTCATTAAAAGTTCATCCTGTCATGCATAAGAAAAACCTTAGCTGAAAGTAATAAATCTAATTAAATATATTGTATTTTTGGTAGTTATCCACTTTACTTCCTCTTTTGGCTGTTAGCTATGCCACATTGTTTTCCTTTACTGTTGATTGCTTTGGGGTTTACAATATGCATCCCTAACTTTCCACAGTTTATCTTCAAATAAAATTATATCACTTCACATATAATGTGAGAGCCTCATAACATTGTGGTTCCGTTTCTTCCTATATGTGCGTTTCCATCTGGAGTCATTTTCTTTAGCATAAGGATTATTTTATAATATTTCTAGTACCAGTCTGCTGCCATTTAATTTTCTTGATTTCTATTTGTCCAGAAAGGGCTTTATTTTGCCTTCGTTATTGAAGGATAGCTTCACTGTATGTAGATTTCCAGGTGATGGGGTGTTTTTTTTTTTTTTTTTCTCCTATTATTTTCAGTGTTTCCTTAGGGTGCCTGGGTGGCTCAGTGGGTTAAAGCCTCTGCCTTCGGCTCAGGTCATGATCCCAGGGTCCTGGGATCGAGCCCCACATCAGGCTCTTTGCTCAGCAGGGAGCCTGCTTCCCCCTTTCTCTCTGCCTGCCTCTCTGCTTACTTGTGATTTCTGTCAAATAAATAAATAAAATCTTTAAAAAAAATTTTTTAAAAAGTGTTCCTTATTTTCTTCTGGCTTATGTTGCTTCTTTTGAGAAGTGGTTTTTCTTATCTTTGATCCCTTCAATCTAATATATTGTTTTCTCTATATGCTTTTGAGGCTATCTCTTTATCACAGGGTCTCAGCAGTTTGGTTATGAATGTGCCTTGGGGTTCTTTCTGGTTATGTTCTTTGTTGAGCTTCTTGGATATGTGGGTTTATAGTTTTTATCAACTCTGAAAGATGATGTTCCCTTATTTTTTCAAATATTTCTTCTTTCCTCTTTCTCACTTCCTGTACTCCAATTACATGTATGTTAAACTACTTGTCATTGTCTCAAAGGGTACTGAAGCGCTGTTCATTTTTTGGATAGCGTTTATTGCTGTATCTTCATATTCCCTCATCTACTCTTCCAGTATTTAATTTCCTGTTAAATTTGCCCATTGAATTCCTTATTTCTGATACTGTATTTTTCATTTCTCTGTAGCACCTTGTTTTTTTTCCTGTTTCTTAATTATATTTATGTTTTCCTTTACATCCTTGAATGTTTTTACAGTAACTTATTTAATGTACTTGCCTCCTAGTTTCATCATTTCTATATCTATTTTCATTGACTGATTTTTCCCCCCATTTATGGATCACATGTTCCCTTTTCTGTGAATGTCTATAGTGATTTGTATTGCATGGTGGATATTATAAACGTTATATCAGTGAGTGGATATTGTTGTCTCCCTTTAAAGAACATTATATTTATTTTGGCAGCCATTAAGTTTGTTGTTGAGCAGCTTGATCACTTACAGATTTGTTTTTTAGCTTTGCTAAGGTAGATCTAGAGTAGTTCTTACCCTCATGATATTTTAGCTCTCTTCTGAGGTTTTATGCTCCTTGGGTCACTACTGAATACCCCAGGTATTCAGTGAAGCCTTTTCAATGGGACTAGCTTTAACTCAGATGTCTTCAAGACCTTTAAAAGCTTTTGAAATTGTTAACCTTTAAACTTTCCAGTGTTTATTTCCTAGTAGTTTTCTTTTGTTTCTAGGTAGTTTCTCCCTGTGCATATACAGCTTAGCCTAAGATGTAAAGAAGCTACATGTTGATTTCTTGAGCTCCTTTTCTCCATCAGTCCCTTATGTTGGATATTTTACCTGCAAATTTCAGCTGCCTTATTTTCCCTAAACTTGAATTTCTTTCTCCAGAACTTGTTAAGGCCACTGGGTTCTGCTTGGGTTTTATCGTACCTGGGTCGCAGCCTAGAAATTGCCTTCAGGTGGAAAGCTGAAGTAATTATGGGACTCATCTCCCTTGTTTACTTTTCTCTTAGGGATCATAGGTTTGTACCATGTATTTCCCCACTGTTTGAGAACAATTTAATATATTTCATACAGTTGTCTACTTGTTTATATCAAAAAGGCAAATCCAAATACCAGTAATTCTACTGGGGCTATAAGTTGAAATCTAAATTTTTTTTATTTTTATTTTTATTTTGCTTTTATTTGGAGAAACAGGAGAATGGGAGGAAACTGGTTTCTCCTGTGTCCCTCAGTGAGAGTAGTTATGAAAGAGAGTATCTTGACTTAAGATAGGCCATCTTTCTTAGAGATTTTATTTATTTGTTTGACAGACAGAGATCACAAGTAGGCAGAGAGGCAGACAGAGAGAGGAGGAAGCAGGCTTCCTACTGAGCAGAGAGCCCAATGAGGTCTCGATCCCAGGACCCTGAGATCATGAGCTGAGCCGAAGGCAGAAGCTTTAACCCACCTAGCTACCCAGGCACCCCAAGATAGGCCATCTTTCTTAGAACAGTGATTCCCAGTAGAATCTACATTATTATGTCCAATAGAATTGTCTTCTTTTCTAGACTTTCTTGTTAAATTGTTAAAGCCCTCTATGTGGGAAGGTAAATGGAGACAGGTGAAAATAGTATTGTTTTGATTCCTACTATCACTGCAGGGAACACTTACCTTGTTTTGAAAAAGAAATAAATAGGGATAGTGTTAATCCATAATGTAGTTGCTGATACTATCTCAATTTTACAAATTACTTGAAGATTTCAGATGGCATAGCAAAGGCTGCTCTGAGTTTATTAGTGTACCTGGTTTTTTGTGTGTTTTTGTTTTGTTTTGCTAACTACAGTGTAGTCTTATTTTTTTGTAAGTGGTTTTCATTCAATAAAGTAAATATAGCAATTTTATTATTTGCATATGCAATATCCAATGTATAGTTTGCTTCTTTTTCTGGCTTTCTCATACCTGTTATTAAACTGTATTAATCTACATGTGAACTGTAATGCGTTTACTTGAGTATGCTGATAAAAATTGGCACAGAGTCATTCAAATATGCCTGTTGCCTTTGCATTTGGTTTTATAAATATCTACTTCAACAGAGTGACAAGGACAGAAGAAAAGTTCATGAAAAATTAGTGGGATTCTTTACCCCGATGACACAGTGATTGTATTGTCCTGAATACCTGAGTTCAGGAACCATGGAATCCTTATTCTTCTTGTTTTTTAAACATAGACAACTGATATTAAGAGAAGCAGGGAGAATTGGGGCACCTGGGTGGCTCAGTCATTGGGCGTCTGCCTTTGGCTTGGGTCGTGGTGCCGGGGTCCTGGGTTTGGGCCCTGCATCTGCCTCCTTGCTCAGTGGGAAACCTGCTGCTCCCTCTCCCCTCTCCCTCTGCTTGTTTTCCCTCTCTTGCTGTGTCTCTGTCAAATAAATAAATTAAAATCTTTAAAAAAAATAAGGCAGGGAAAATTGGGCTCTAACGTTTCATCTCAAATCATCTGAATATGCCTAATAGTAAAACTAAAATCATAAATTTGTATAGCCATAAAAGTAATCTACAGCTCTGCTTTTAATAGTGTACATCTCAGAAAAGATATGGATTAGGACAATTTTTCCTTTTGAGCCCACGGTATTGCTTATTGTGGGAAGTTCTGCAGGCTCCGGGTGATAATGCTTAGGCCAGGGAATCTTTTTTTTTTTTTTTTTTAAGATTTTATTTATTTATTTCACAGGCAGAGATCACAAGTAGGCAGAGAGGCAGACAGAGAGAGAGGAAGAAGCAGGCTCCCTGCTGAGCAGAGAGCCCAACGCGGGGCTCAGTGCCAGGACCCTGGGACCATGACCTGAGCCGAAGGCAGAGGCTTTAACCCAGTGAGCCACCCAGGCGCCCCTTAGACCAGGGATTCTTAAACCAAAAGGGATAGGACTGACTGGGTGGGATAGGACTGACTGGGTACGATATGTGAACCTCATGGGATAAAAATCACATGTTTCTTGGGATACCTGGGTGACTCGGTTGAGTGTCTGCCTTTGGCTCAGGTTATGAACCCAGGGTGCTGGGATCAAGTCCTGCCTTGGGCTCCTTGCTCAGTGGGAATCCTGCTTCTCCCTCTGCCTATAGCATCCCCTGCTTGTGCACTCTCTCTTTCACACACACAAATAAAGAAATAAAATCTTAAAAAAAAAAAAAAGATTACATCTTTCTTTTACTAACCTCTAAACTAAATGTCTTTTCATTATGAATGTGGACAAAACGTAGTATTAGCAGTCTTTGGACTGTATTGACTTTGTAACATAGGAGATGCAGTGTATCATGTAAGTTCAGAAAATAGATTCTAGACTTCAGAACAGGCAAATTGCCTACATTTAAATCCGGACTATATTACTTATTTAGCTATGTGACCATGGACAGGTTACATAATCATTTAAATGCTGTGGTTTCCTCCTTTACTCTATAGAGTTGTTGTGAAGATTAAAGAGTGAAGATTTATTGAAGGAACTTACATTAGTGTAAATGTTATGCATATGTTTGCTATTATTTATTACTTTTTATTAAAAAAATATTTCCTTTACATGGGTTAGGCCCTAGACGTTCAGCTTGAGACAGATTTATATGGTTGAAAGATCAAAGTCTGAAGGCAAAGACAGATTTTGGAAAAGATATATCATTAATGATCTAAGTGCTAGAAAGGAGGAATGCAAGATTCTTAGCTGTGTGTTGTGGGTAGATTGGGGACCAGGCAAGGTCCCCAGTAAATGGAATAAGCTATAAATGGAATAAGCAATAAATGGAAAGAGGAATCCAAGCAAAGCAACAGTGTTTGCAAAGGTTGTGAGCTGGAAAAGATCCTGATATATCTGAAAACTTAAAGTCATTGTGACTACACAAGACAAAAAATGAAGAAATAGAATGCTATAAATGAAACATGAGAGGTAGGCCAGGGCCAGGTCTAATAGGACATTGCACAATTTAAGTACTGGGGTCTTACCCTAATAGTACTGGGAATTTATCATATTTACATTTTTAAATGAGTAATAGGTCTGCTAACAGGAGTTGGATCTGAAGGAAGTATTAAATACAGCAGAAGGAAGCTACAGAAGCAATCCAAGGGGGAGATATTTACCTTTCGATAACTACAGTGGACTGGAATGGTGATAGTAGACATGAGGAAATGTGGAGAAATTCCACCATCCATTTGAGGGATTTGATGATCAATTGTAGGTTGAAGATGAAGAAGAATGGCTCAAGACATTTTATTAGCTTGAGAAGTTAGGTGCATGATGGTGTCATTTGTGGTATTGATGAACATACTGGAGGAATGTGCCAGGGGAAAATAGGTACCTAAAACATGTATAGTTGGATTTACTTTGAATGTAGTCAGTTTGAGGTGCCCGTGAAATCTCTAGGAGATATCAGTAGTTAGGTAAGTACATTTACAACTCTATTGCTCTGGTAAGCTGTTTAAGAATCTGGTTATTGGAGAAAAGATGGCATAAAATAAGGAGGACTCTTCTTTTGAAGAGGTAAAAGGAAAATGTGAGAGCATCTGAGCTGAAGCTGATCTAAATGAAGGACAGCTAGGAATACAGACTAGAACTCCAGGGAATGCTAATGGAAGATTGGAGGAATGAATTTTATTTCAAAGATATGCTGAAAAAGCAGTTACTTCAAAAGACTAAAGATTAGAATGTACCCACTGATGGTGATGTATAAAAGCTTTTAAGAGAGAAAATAAGGATGAGATGGAGACAATTTTAGTGAAATTTAAGAAGTAGCTCTCACTTAAGAGGACATGCACCTGGGGTAAATCTGCTTTACTTCTAATTAAACAGCTCATTGCCATTTCATAGTCTCTTTAATGTAAAGATGCAAGGTAACCTTTTTAGATTTAACCAAACTGACATTATTGAATAATATTAAACTTTAATTATTTATAAATTATAGTTTTTTTTTCCTTCTTCCATCTCTCCCTCTTGTCCAACCCTCCATCCCCCCACCCTTTCCTAGGAGGGAGCTATGATGAATGTAGAGTTTGGATAAATGGGGCTTTAAGAGAGGGAAAGTGTTGTTTTTTAAATAGTTAGGTGACATACTGGGTAGATCTTTATTTTAAATGATTCTCAGTCCCAGTGTAATAGTTGACCCTTGAATAACACGGGTTTGAACTATGCAGGTCCACCACAGATTTTTTTTAGTAAATACAGTATAGTACTGTAAATGTATTTTCTCTTCCTTTTGATTTTCTTAATATGTTCTTTTTTCTCACATACCTTATTGTAAGTATATATGTATATATATTCTTAGGTACAAAATATATATAACATGCAACATATTGTTATTTAACTGACTACATTATTTATTAGTAAGGCTTTCAATAGTAGGATGTAATTAGTTAAGTTTTGAGGGAATAGAAGTTATATGCAGAGTTTCAAGTGTGCTGTATTACTTATAGTTCTTGATAAACTGAAAAACCATATGTTTGCAAGCACTACCCATTGTTTTTCATTCACTCATTTTTCATATATTGCTTATCTACAGTGTGGTTGATGCTAAAATAAAGTAGGATATAATTCTTGCTTTTAAGATGCTCACTTCAGTGGATAAATGAGAATGTGAGATAATCAAGATGGAACACTAAATACCATAATAAAGGTAGAGTTCATTGGCAGAATAAGTCAAAATGTAAAGTAGGAGGTAGCATTTGAATTGAGTTTTGGAGAATTAAAGATTAATGGAGGAAGTTAAGAGAATTTGAGAATTTTAGGTGGGAGATAAACACTGGCACAAACTTAGCAAACTCTAAGACTTACTCCGCTGAGTCCTTGATTTTGACAAGCAATAAGGGATGAAAATTATACCCATAGAATATAGTTGTGGTCCTGTCATAACATTTCAAGAAATTATAATGTTTTGATGAAAACAAATTGTTGTTACCCTATTAGTCGTTTGCCACATTTCAATTGAAATACTTGTGAAAATAGATGCAGTGTCAGTAGTACCTGAAGTAGGAATATGAACAGTTTAGGAAACTTTAAAATAACGTTTTGTTTGGATATAATTTCACACTTACAGGAAAGTTGCATAATTTTAAGGAATCATGTATATTATATGATTTTTTTCTGAACTATTTGAGAGTAAGTTGGAAACATCATACCCTTTACCACCAGCACATTTGTGTGTATTTTTTAAGAACAAGTACATTCTCTTGAACATAACTATAGTACAGTTATCAAAATCAGGAAATGTTATATTGATTTAATATAATACAATCTATAAACCACATTTAATTTTGCAAATTGTCACATAATATACTTAATAGCTAATACTCTTCAAGTCCAAGGTTATATCTAGGTTCATACACTGCATTTAATTGTTGTTGTCCTTTTCTTCTCTTTTAATCTGGAATCATTCTTTAGCCTTTCTTTATATTTCTAGACACTGACATTTTTTGAGGAGTTTGTAGAATGACCTTCAGTTTGATTTTCTCATATGTATTCTCATGATTACATTCAGGTTATGTATTTTTGACAGAAATACCCTAGAAATGACTTTTTGTCCTCAATGCATGATATCAAGAGTACATGATTTTGAATGAATGAATATAGTCAATAATACTGTAGTAACTTTATGTATGGTGACAGATGTTAAGTAGACATCATGGTACACATTTCATAATATATATAAATGTTGAATCACTATGTCGTACAGCTGATACTAATATTATATGTCAACTACATTTAAATTTTAAAAGGTACATTTTTTTGTTCAAATATTGGTGATGTCTGTCACATCATACCATATATTATTTTTATTTTCCTCTTTGTAATTAATAGGTACTTTTTTGGCAGGTACTTGAGCCTGTTCTTTTCAGAAACTCACCCTGTTAATTTTAGCATCCATTGATTTTTTTTTTTTTTTTATGGAGATTTTTTTCTTTATTGAGAAACTTAAGACTTGGGTACATCAAATAAAACCAATTTCTTGGGGGAAAAAATCAAAACCCACAATAGAAAAAAAAAGTTAACACTGTCTGGGCCACAGCAGAACCCAGAGAATATATTCTTTTAATTGAAAAATTCTAGGTGCTTCATAATTGACCATTGATTTTTTTTTAATTCCATTATGTCTTCTATATATGTTAGTTGGTATTCTACATAAGAAAGAGCTTTCTCTTTTTTTAAAAAATTTCATTCATTCAGTTGTTTATATCATAGATTCTCATAGATTCTTATTTTATTCAGTGAGTCGTATGATATATTGCCATCCTCATTTTAATGCCTAAATTATCCCAAATTTCACCAGAAGAATTTTTGTCAAGCAGTTGTTTGTGTTATTTTAACATTTCTTCACTGCTGTTTCAGTATTTTCTTATTTCTTGGTACAAAAAATCTCCCCTTTTTTTCACATTTCTAGTTGCTGCGCTCCAAGCCCTGAATCCACCTTTTCTCTTACAATCCATGGTTCCTCGTAGTGGAGAATGGGACATAAAACCCAAGTCTCTGAATCAACCCTCTCTCCAATGAGCTCCAGTTACCATTATTGAAAAAGTGTTTACATATGCGTACATATATAAATACACTGTATACACACCAAGGTCTGTGCATCAGTGACTTTGTCATTGCTTCTAGGCCCTCAACAACCTGTTCATATCTGTACATATACATTCATATATATTCATAGTTTATTCTCTGTAGATAGGTAAATATGGAAATTAATAAAATATAGGGGTGTGTGTGTGTGTATGCATAAGTGCTTATACACTCACATAAATATCTATATCCATCTTATCTATATAGATGGATATATATTTTTTTAAAATAAGTATTGAAATATATGACCTATATAAACACAGAGACACACAACAAGTGTAAGAATATATACTGATAATGAACAAAATTTTTAATTTATCAAAACTCGGGTGAGGTCCTGAGGCAGAATAATGAGATCTTACAGAAGGGAGAACTGTGGGTAATTTCTTTCTACGAAGCTCTTATTGCATTCCTCAAATCACAACCTAAAAAACTGAAGGAGATGACTTTTCTTTGAGATGGCCAAGACTCTCCTACCCACTTCCTTGGACAGTAACATGAAATTGATGCTGAATTATTCTTCTAGCACTGAAAAGTGACTCAGTGTTTTGTATCTATGTCTGACAGTGTAGAGATAGTAATTAAGAAGGAGTTAAGGCTGGAAGGGCTATAGGGATGTCATACTCTGGGAACTATAATATTTCACTTAGATTTTCTGACAGTGGAAGTACTACAGATGCTCAGATTATCCAGTAGTAAAGTTCAGTCTCATAGTAACATGAGCATGCTTTGGAATCAGCCATGCTGGATTTTAGCTGCAGTATTTTTGTAGATATACAGCAGATAAAATATTACAAAAAGCCCAAATTAAGCAGTATCTTATTCATTATTAGTCACTCTTATTCACTTTAAAATCTAAGAACACCATGTGTATTGTATTAAATATTTTGTTCTGAAACGTATGAGACTGAGAAATCCTCAGAAAGTATTGGGAGGATAAATGAATAATCAGCTGAGTTACAGGGTTCTCTTTTAGGCTTGCTTCTGCTATTTCAATAATGAATATTTGGAAAAAGTTAAAAATCAACAAAATTTTGTTGAGCACCTTCTTCCACTTGCTTTTGTTTGAACTACAATTAAGTGCAAGCTATACTCTTTATTCTCAAGGAATGTAATCAAGTAAAGGAAATAAGACTAAGTGAGACATTATTCTGAGTTGGTAAAAGATTCAGGAAATACATTGAGTCCTTAAGAAAATTAATAAAACAAAGTCTACACCTAGACATGGTAGTGAATCTGCAGTCCATAAAAGACATAGGAAATGCTGTAAAAGAAAACAGAGAACAAAGCCTGATTACCTACAATCTCAATTAGATCTAACTGATAGCAAAAGTATTAGCTACAACCATGGAAACTAAAAAACACCCAGAGAAAATAACTATTAATCTGGGATTGTATGCCCCAATAAAGCTGTCCTTATTCAGCCCTGAAAGTAAAAGTTATACTGTGTGTATGTTCCTAACATTCCCTTTCAGGGATAACATGTTCTAAGTCAAGTCATTGCTCATACCTGAAATCTCCTACCAATAGCACTTTGAAGAAAAAAAGAGTCAGACTGGTTTCTTTTCCTTCTTCTTCTTCTTTTTTTTTTTTAAGATTTTATTTATTTATTTGACATAGAAAGATCACAAGTAGGCAGAGAGGCAGGCAGAGGGGGTGGGAAGCAGGCACCTCGTAAGACTGGTTTCTTAAAAGCCATGGAGTTTTTACATTTTAAGAAAACTTTTACTGGGACGCCTGGGTGGCTCAGTGGGTTAAAGCCTCTGCCTTCAGCTCAGGTCATGATCTCAGGGCCTTGAGATCGAGCCCTACATCGGGCTCTTTGCTCAGCAAGGAGCCTGCTTCCCCCCTCTCTCTGCCTGCTGCTCTGCCTACTTGTGATCTGTCCCTCTCTCTGTCAAATAAATAAACAAAATCTTTAAAAAAAGAAAAATTTTACTGTTTTTATTCTTTTTTAGTTTAGCGAACACATGTCTTCTCCATTGTGGTCTCTTCTGTACCTTTAATTGTGATTTTTGTTTTGTCAGTCTTCAGATTGATTTTTGGGGTACTTAGGATGATTTGATAGTTATCTAATTGTGTTCATGGGACTATACAAACCTTATGTTCTTCTAGTCCGCCACCGTCTTCCTCAAAACACCCTGTCATGGAGTTTTTTAAATGCTATTTTTTATTAATAAGTGAAGTGGAACTGAGTAACACAAAATAGATATAATTTAGTATAGATTGTGTTAAAAGCAAAAATCTGTCTCCAGAATATTATCAAACCTCCAATATGGCAAAACCTGATAATATCAAACTTTGTTTACACTTGTGATACATTTATGAGTCAGACTTCTTTTCTTTGGAAGATTTTACTTACTCATTTGAGAGTGAGAGACATAGAGTATAACCAGGGGGAGAGGTACAGGGAGAGGGAGAAGCAAGAGAGCAAGAAGCTGAGAGCCCAACATGGGGCTTGATCCCAGGACTTATAGACCATGACCTGAGCCAAAGGCAGGCTCTTAACCATCTGAACCAGCCAGGTGCCCCTATAAGTCAGATTTCTGTACTGACTCCTCTTGGTTTATTTGTGAAATCAGAGCTTCCTAATAAGCAAATGAGTAATATGAAAAGGAGATGCTTAGGTAGAACTAAGCTATTTTCAACTGTTCTGTGAATATCTGTTTAATAAAAATAACTTGTACATAATCATTTTGAGCAGAGAACTGAGAATAAACTATTGCTTCACTATACCAATTACAAATGATTTAATTTCATTCTGTCAGTTAGAACTAGGTTGCTACCAGGTTGATTATCCTAAGGTTCTTTAAAAGGTGTTCCTTTTAAAAATGTTTTAAAGTTCATCTTTTACTAATTCAGGTAGGTAATTTATTTAGTCTAATTCCTGAGATTTTTTTCTTTCATTGGAAGAGGCATAGAATTTCATGGATATAGTTAAATCTTTAAGAATTTTTCTTTCAGTTCAGTTTATTTACCTTTATACCCCAAATCAGGATATTCTTAGCATTTAGGTGTTCTCTTTAGGGGTAGATATAACTAACAATTTATGAATTTTGTTGTTTTTTGTTTTGGGCTAAAGTTCTTACTCTCCTAATAGGCCCAATAGAGAAGTTTGTATCTTACCTTGTAAATGATGTTGTGAGATAAAAACTGTTATTGCTCTTGGTATATCAGGCCAATTTTAGTTTCTTGCTAATGAGAGGATTTCCTTCAGAGTAAGAAAGAATGAAAGCCTTATAATCTAGTAGTAAAGTGTACTTTTTATTTAATTAAAATATTTATATTAATTCTCTTTTATCTATCTTGTCATATCTCTTGTCATATATATCTTGTCATCTCATTTCTTGAATCCAGTTCCAAAAGGGTCTGAAATACTCTCTGGGAGGCTTCTTAGTATCACCCTCTCCCCACCAGTCATCTTAAATTTAAATCTGCTAGAATAATTTCAGTGCTTTTGTAGGGGTAAAGAGTATCAGTGTTTGCTTCTTATTTAATTAAGGAACAGAAATAATGCTGAAATGTATGAGATATATGATAAGCATGCAAGAATTGCTCAATAAATGTCTAAAATAAATTTATTGCAGAGTGGACATACCCCTTTGGACATACCCCTTCTGTTGGAAGTACTCCACGGAGAACGGATTTTTTATCAGTTTTCATTTTCCTTCTTTCTGTAGTCTATTTCTTTGATCATCTTTCCTGACTTTGTTAAAATTTTCTTTAATTCCTAGACTGAGAAACTCTGAGCTAGAAAAAAAAGCTCAGTTAGACCCTAATTCCTTAGAGGATATTATTCTATTGGTAGCCAAGGGCTCTATTTCTTTGAATATATAATCTCAAAATTACTTTTTTATCTCTTCCATTGTGGTTTCATTAAAAAAAATCCAAGAAAATTATCAGTAGTAATTATTTTCTTTCCAGTGTTTCTTTCAAATTACAGTATACTGTTTCCCAGGTAATGCAATTACTTTATAACAGAGTATTCTCAGTTTCTTCCTCCCATAATCTATAATCTGGCTGTCATTCATTTTACTTTTGTTTATTTATTTGACAGAGAGAGGGACAGATCACAAGTAGGCAGAGCAGCAGGCAGAGAAAGGGGGGAAGCAGGCTCCCTGCTGAGCAAAGAGCCCGATGTCGGGCTCTATCTCAAGACCCTGAGATCATGACCTGAGCCGAAGGCAGAGGCTTTAACCCACTGAGCCACCCAGGCGTCCCACTAAAAGTTTTCTTAAAATGTAAAAACTCTATGGCTTTTAAGAAACCAGTCTTACAGGGCGCCTGGGTAGTTCAGTGGGTTAAAATAAAATAATACAGTTTACCTTTATTTGTTCTTTTTTTGTACTATTCCTTTCTTTATATACATCCAAATTTCTGACCTATATAAGTTTTTTCTCTTTGAATAATTTCTTTAACAGTTTTTGCAAGGCAGATCTGCAGAAAAAATTTCTCAACCTTTTTTTTTTGTCTGAGACTGTCTTATTTCTCTTCCACATTTGAAGGGTGATTCTACTGGATACAGAATTTTAGACCAGTGGGTTTTTTCTTTCAACACTGAATATTTCGGCCCACTGTCTTCTTGCTTGCATTGTTCTTTTTTTTTGTTTAAAAAATTTTTTTTTAATTTAAACTCAACTGCTTAACATATAGTGTATTATTTGTTTCAGGGGTACTGGTCTGTGATTCATCAGTCCCATATAATACCCAGGGCTCATTACAACACATACCCTCCCCAATGTCATCATCCAGTTACTCCATCCTTCCACTCCTCCACCCCTCCAGCAACCCTCAGTTTATTTCCTATGATTAAGAGTCTGTTATATTTTGTCTCCCTCTCTGGTTTTGTCTTGTTTCATGCTTGCATCGTTTCTAAGAGAAATGTGACATAACTCTTGTTTTCCTCTGTAATGAAATTCCCACACTACCCTCCCCCACACTTCTTCAAATCCCCTCTGTCCCTCATCTGGCTTCTTTCCAGATTTTCTGTTTGTATTTGGTTTTATGCAATTTTAATATCATAGACTTAGGTATTGTTTTTGGTATTTATCCTGCTTGGAGTTCTCTGTACTACTTAGATTTGTGATTTTGTGTCTGTCATTACCTTTGGGAAATTCTCAGCCATTATTACTTGACAGAATTCCTCTGTTCCTTTCTCTTTCATCTTCTTCTGGTATTCACATTTTATACACGTTAAACCTGCTAAAAATTGTCCCACAATTCTCAGATATTCTATTCCATTTTTTCATTCTTTTCTTCTCTTTACATTTATATTTTAGAAGTGTCTATTGACATGTCTTAAAACTATGATTTTTCCCCCCCTTGGCCATGTCCATTCTACCGATGGGTGTATCAAAGGCATTCTTCATTTTTAAAAAAATTTTATTTATTTATTTGAAAGAATGAGAGAGAACACATGTGAGGGGGAGGGGGAGAGGGAGAAAGAGAAGCAGACTCCTTGCTGAGTTGGGAGTCCTGTGTAGGGCTTGATCCCAGGACCCTGAGATCATGACCAGAGCCAAAGGCAGACACTTAGCCAACTGAGCCACCCAGGTACCCGCATTCCTCATTTTTGTTATGTGTTGTTGATTTAGTATTTTCTTTCTTAGAGTTTCCATCTGTCTGCCTACATACTTACTTATTCTTGTATATTGTTGATTTTTCCCAATAAATTCTTAAACGTGTTAATCATAGTTATTTTAAATTCCAAGTCTGATAATTCTGAATTTCTGCGAAACTGAGTCTGTTTCTGATGCTTGATTTATCTTCTCAGACCATTTTATTTTGCCTTTTGGTATGGTTGGTTATTTATTGTTCAAAGCTAGACATAATGTATTAGGGAAATGGAACTTCAGTAGATGAGTGGTTAGTTTTAGGTCTTATGTTTATCTGGCAAGGAATTAGACTGTGTTTACTATTTGCTATAGCTCTGCCATCCAAGGCTAAAATCTCCTCTGTTTAGTTTTGTCTCCCTTACTGTCTTTGAGTTTTTCTAGAAACCTTCAATAGGGTGTGAGTCCTACAGTTCTTCTGCGCTTCCCTGTTATTTTATAGGAACACTAATGATGTGGTAGTAATATGGGGAGGTGTGGGAGGAAATGTTCTATACTCCTATCATTAGGTCTTATTCCTTTAGTGAGCCCCAACTGGGCATTTCCCTTTCCTCATGTCAATTAAGCTCTGGTAAAATAGTTTCTTTTATGGGCAGGCCTTATTAAATAGAACAGAGGGTTGAGAATATTTCAAAATGGTTACTTTTCCACTTCCACTCCTGGAAGCAGGAAAGGATTTTTCTCTTTTTTTCACAGGGAGAACCTGGTGGGATTCATGGAAATAAAATTGGGAAACGTTTGGGAGATCTGTCTTTAAGGCTGCACCTCCTATTAATTTTTAATTCTTAAGCTAGTCCGTACTGGCCCTGAGCAGTTGATCACTTATGGTTTAAGGTGTTCCCTCCACAGTATTGCTTTCTACCTACTACTTCTGCACCTGGGCTTTTGCTTCTTCTAAGCCCCAAGCCTCTGTATCTGCCTGTTTGTTTTTCCAGTTTTCAGGACAGTAGTTTGCTCTTTGACCTCATTTCTCTGATAGACTACGAGAGTTGTTGATTTTTAGTTCAGTTTTTTTTTTTTTTCTTTTTGTGAGGACAGTAGTGACTCCAAGTTCTTTGTATGTTGGACAAGAAACTAGAAGTTGATGTTATTAGAATGAAGATTTTACTTTAAAGTATGCTTTGTCTCTTAAGCCTTGTATGAATTTCCCTAGAAACAATGTTTCTGGTGAATATTTGAACACAGATGACATTTAGACAGAGATTTTTTTTATCCCCTTTTGAAATTATCATTGATTTTTTTAAATGCAGAGTATAATCCCATGTAAGCAAGACAGTGAATCTTTGGTGCTTTCTTTTTAAAACTTGATTCAGCTATTAGAAAAGATTTTTTTTTAAAGATTTTATTTATTTATTTGACAGAGAGAGATTACAAGTAGGCAGAGAGGCAGGCAGAGAGAGAGAGGAGGAAGCAGGCTCCCTGCAGAGCAGAGAGCCCGATGCAGGACTCGATCCCAGGACCCTGAGATCATGACCTGAGCCGAAGGCAGCGGCTTAACCCACTGAGCCACCCAGGTGCCCTAGAAAAGATTTTTTTAATCTTTTTTTAAAGATTTAAAAAAAAAGACACTTTTCTCCCTCAAAACATGTAGACAGGATGAATAGTGAGGAGAATTTGTGTAGCATGTGTAACTCCCTTCAATGTACTAGATACTCTTCTGTGTGGCTTCAAGGAAGAGTAGAGGTAGGATACCCAAATTATAATATTCCAAGGCTAGTCAGGTAACAGAAAGATGAATGATATGAAATTCATGTATTACATGATGCTATTTAGTCACATCCAGAAGAGCATAAAGATAGTTCACTTCATCCTATCTTGGTAGTGTTGAGATGAGGCATGAAAAGTTGCCTGAAACAGTTGACATGTAATGGGGGCTAAGAGAAAATTCAAGGTAGCAGAATTGCTGGAGATAGAGGGTTTAGTCTATGCTTGTTTTTCTTCTACAGTCAGGAATTAGAGAGCGAGGTAAATTGGGCAAGTTAGGTAGTGTTTCTCCAACTCTACTGATGTATGGTTTTATTATTTGGTATGATATTTTGTGAAGACATTTGCCCAATAATGTATTTTGAAACCAAACGTAAGCAGTTTTTGAATCTTTTTCTATTATAATGTACTATGAAAGTTGAGAATTAACTATAATAAATTAAGTTTGGTTTTATTATTGCTTTAAATATAAGGATATTTTATGATTTCATAGGTAATAGGAAATTTTCAGAAGTGATAAGCCACTCATTTTAGCTAATCTCATTTAGTTAGGTCATTTTTCTTCAATTGGCAGGCCATTATATAACTTCATACATATTTTTATTGGATCCTACATATTTTTAGTGTATTTTTTCAGGTTTAAACTACCACTACTTTCTGGTGAAGGTATAATGAACATAATTTTAACTACTACATTAAGATATAGGAATACGATTTGATTAGTAACTATTAGATTATTGCCTCATTCTAGTGTAGTGCTGTAGCATTTGAAATTACCATTACTAGCCAAGGTAAAGCTATTCTAGCATGCATCCAATACATGCTTTCTAAAATGAATGAATACATATACATAGAAGAAAGAATTTTGGGCTCCTTAAAGAAAGTAGTATAGAGAATCTATTTTAGATTACAGAATATAGCACCAAAGCAATTGACATCTTAATTTTCTTAAAAAAAAAATCATCTTCTGATTTCGTTTCATAAAATTTGACTTTTAATTATGTTGCTGCTAAAATTACTCTCAAATATTATGCATAGATGATTAAAGACAGTTTTGGAGAGAGCAACACTTCTTAAAATGACCATTAAAATCTATTAAATCATTGCTTTCCCTTGGTATCTCTTTCCTCACTTTCTTTGCCTTCCTTCACAGATATAATGCATTAGCTTTCCAGTTTTGCTATAACAAATTACTATAATTTCCGTGGCTAAAAGCCACACAAATATATTATCTCACAATTCTACAGGTCAGAAGCCCAGTATGATTGTCACCAGACTGAGATCGAGGTATGCATAGGCCATGTTCCTTTTTGGAGACTAGGAGAGAATCTATTTATTTCTTAATTGAGTTGTTGGCAGAATTCAGTTCTTTGTAAATACAGGACTGATGACTTGTTTTCTAACTGGTTGTTAAATGGTTAGCCCACCTTTTAAAGGCTCATTGTCTCCTTCCTCCAGCTTCAAAACCAGGGATGACCATTCAGGGCCATTTCACTTTGCATCCCTTTGTTCGTCTGTGATCTTCTAGTTTTAAAAAATTAAAAGATTAGATTTGGCCAGTTTGGGTAATCCAGGATAATCTCCCCATCTTTGGTCCTTAACCTTAATCATATCTGTATAATTTCTTTTACCATGTAACATAACATATGGATAGGTTTCAGGAGTCAGAACGTGGACGTATTTGGGGAACTATGTTTCTGCCTGCTATAAATTGACTATAAATTGCTATAAATTGATGCCTAACTTTGTTGGATTAATTTTCCTTTTTTGTGTAGAATACCTCTGACTTTTTCCTCCTTGATTCAGTAAATACAAACGAGGTGTTAGGATTCAGTCCAGTTAGTATTGTATCAAGTACAATTCCTATATGGAAATCGTAGGGGAAAACAGATTCTAGAAATACTGAAAAAAGAAAATATGGTTTCAGAGTGCTGCTTTGAAGAAACAGGAGATCCTTGTATATTTAAAGTTTATGTTAACTGGCCCTAATTTTTAGTATTAAGATTCATAGTTATTAACATAACAGCAAGAAGTAAGCCAGATTCTCCTACTTTAGTATTAAAACATTTCAGTTATAAAATAAATAAGTACTAGGGATATGATGTACAACATGATGACCACAGTTAATATTGCTGTAGGATACATAGTAAAGTTTGGAAAAGAATAAATCCTGAGAGTTCCCAATACAAAACGAAATTTCTTTCCTTTTTTTTTCCTTTTTTCTTTTCTTTCTGTTTTATCTATGTAAGAAGATGGACGTTAGCTGAATCTGTTGTAATCATCTAACGATATATGCAAATGAAACCATTGTGCTATAATGCCTAAAAATTATACAGTGATGTATGTCGATTATTTCTCAATTCAACTGGGTGGGGCACTCAAAGATAGAAAGATACTCATTCAGAGCAATAATAGCCATTTATGTGAATTTTGATAATGGATGACATTATATCATGTGTTTTTTTATTTCTACCTAGATTATTACGAAATATGTATATGAGCTCTTGGAAAAGGACTGTAACTTGAAAAAAATCTCAATTCCAGTAAGTCCAGTTTTTAAAAATAATTAAACTTCCAAATGAAATAGTTTTGAATTCAGAAGAAACTTTTTATATGAGTTTAACTGTGGTAAGTTTAAACATTAAGGTCCCAATATGTTGATGTTGATATTGCTAATATTAAATGCCTGGCAGTGTATCTCAGTTCAGTGTGCACAATGATTTTTTCAAACTAATACTCTTCAATGTAGAGGAAAAAAATACTGATAACCAGTTTTTTTTTTTTTTTAATGATGATGCCTTTAAAAAAGACGACCCCCCGCCTCTTCTAATTTAATTGGTATAACTTATTTTTACTTATTTTTTTGAAGTAAACCAGTGTACTTGATGTTGTGGTAGACAGTCACTCTCTCCTTAATTATTTCCTGATTTTTATAATTATATATTTTATTTCCATGTTATTTCCTGTACACATTCCCAAATTCATTCCTCATGCTTCCTGTTTTATAACATTGCTCCGTCCCTTTCTTGTAGAACATTCTTTCCAAATTTTGTACATTTTCCCATTTCAGAGTGAAGGTGTTTGAGATATGTTCTCAGTCTTAAATTCACACAAAAAAATTTTTAATGTAAAACATGATACAATAAAAAAATGAAGAAACAGTAATGTTATATATGAAACAGTGGCGGTATTAGATTAGATGATCCTTGCTGTTCCTGATAACTGAGTGTATGATATATAAAAATCTGGAAGGCTTTTATGAAGGTAATGAATTTAAGGCACAAAACTTTGCATATAAGTACTTTGTCTAGATGATATTTTGCATGAGATTTTTAAATTCCTTGGGTAATATTCTACTATGAATTAGAGGGTTTGAGGATTTTTTATAATATTTATCCTCACAAATTAATTCCAAAGTTCAGTATTTAAAAGGAAAATCTATTTTATGTTTAATTTTATATAAATAAGCTCAAATGCTAGGTCACATTGTTAATCATCTATTCATTTATTCAGCAAAAATTTGCTTAAAAGTCTTTTAGGTGCCAGGCACTATTTCAAGTGCTGGTATGTACTAGTGAATAAAATACTATTCTGTGCAATAGCTAGGCTAACCCTCCTTTATTTGGAAACTTTTCTTCCTTTTATTCAGTCTTTCTTGTTAATTTTCTTTCTTTCAAAGTTTCTGAAGAATAATATTTAAGGAGACTTAGCTTGATTTATTGCTACAACATAGTTAAGACTGAGCCATTTAACTCTTTAATACTTAGTTACATGGAACTTTTAAACTCATTTCCAGAAGAAATCAGAAGATAATTGGCTGTATGGATTATATTATATGATTAAGTTTCACTAATTTTCTTTATAGAAAGCTTGAGGTTAGGGTTAGGAGGACTTTGTTTTATAGATCTGATTACTTTCCTCTGGTTTAAACTTTAGTCTGTAAAGCTAATAAGCATAGAGAAAACTTTGCATTATATGAGACCAATAGTAAGTGTCATGTCCATTTATGGTTAGTAAACATTTCCTGATTTTATAAACTGAAAAGAAACCAAAATTTGTTTTCTTTCAGGAAATTAATATCTCTCCGTAAGTTATCATCACATATTTTATATCACTGTGAAATTTTTTTTCTATAACTATTCATTTTCTCCTGAGTTCTCTTAAATCCCAAAGCTAGCAGTGAAGGTGGTTTTTTATTTTGCCTTGTTTTGTATCACAGTTGTTCTTTTTATTATAGGAATACCTCAAAGTGGTTTGTTTTGTTTTGTTTTGTTTTTCCTGATGAAGAGCTAAGTTTTAGTTTTATGGTTGAACTATTAATAAGGAAAGAAAGACTTCTTTCCTTTTCTTTCTTTTCCTTTTCCTTTCTTTCCTTTTTGCAAATAACAGCACCTGATGGAAACCTATGATTTGATGGTAAAGATCATTATCATGTATGTCTCGTGTTTACTCCCTACCTTACATATATTCTCATGTATAGATTATTCTCAACTCTGATATCTTATACTTGTGTAGAACTTCAGATTACATAAATTAACTTAATAACTTGATTATAAATTTTCATTCATTTTATTCAGCCATATTTAAATGATCATCACAGTTAGTGGGGTTCATGGGTATCCTAAAGTGAATTGTTAACTGCTAAAAATTGTTCTCACTTATCAGTTGGTCTTTGAAGTTGATTGGTTAATAAAGTTAGATGGTGCACTAGGATGACTTTTATATGCATTCCTTAATGAAAGCTCAGTTTAATGAATTAGTGCTGTTTGGAGACAATGGCCTTGGAACAGCCATTTTCAAACTTAATTAAGCTAATGCCGAAAATTATGTTTTATTCATGTAGATATTTTAGTATTTAAACTTAGTACTAACTTTTTACAAAGTAAGTTATAGATAACAGCCTCAGAGTTCTGTGTTAAATTGAGATGAATATAAGCCAATGACCATCCTAAATACTGCCCTTACACCTTAATCATTAATAACTACATTTTTCATTTTCATTGTTTTTTTTCCTTGAATATTCTGATGATCTCATGTTTTCAAAGTCAGTTCTTCTATAAAACTTTTATTCATTTATTCATGGCTACCTTAATTTGCAGCCCTTAAATATTTTTGAACAGCATTTTAATATAAAAAACACATTTCATCTTCTGAAAATAAGCACTCTTCCGGTTTTAAAGTGATTACTGTGGAATTTAAGTGCCAACATTCCACTGCTTAAAAAATTGACTCAGTTCCCTGGTAACAGGGGACTTAGTCAGATAGAGAAAAGAAATAGTGAACAGCGCCTACTGCAAAGTCTACAGCTATAGGGTTTTTTTTCTTAATTAAGATAAACAGATGTCCATTTCCATAGCAATTCTAAGATCCATTAAGGCCTTAATGATTTTAAGAGGTAGTTTTATTTGTGCACATTTAGACATACTCTTTGGTAAATGAATGACTGGAAACCTTTGTGGCCCCTTTTTCATTATACATTGACAGCTTTGTTTTTTAATTTTTCTTTTGTTGTTACCACTTTTGGTTGTTTTTTTTTTTTAGATTTTATTTATTTATTTGACAGAGAGATATCACAAGTAGACAGAGAGGCAGGCAGAGAGAGAGAGAGAGTGAGGGAAGCAGGCTCCCTGCTGAGAAGAGAGCCCCATGAGGGGCTCGATCCCAGGACCCCAAGATCATGACCCGAGCTGAAGGCAGCGGCTTAACTCACTGACCACCCAGGCGCCCCTCACTTTTGTTTTTTTTTAAAGCCACTTTAACTGAGTGATTCCTCTGTTTTCCCCATTAATCAACTACTTCTTTTCCTCTGAGTTCAGTCATACCTGCTGTTATCATCAAAATTTCCTTACTTCTCGACGTCACATGCAAGAGAAGCTAATGTGATTGTTTCATACTTCATACTTCTAACACTGCATACTAATTACCACTAAGATCAGTTATGCTGGTTTTTTTTTTTTAAAGATTTTATTTATTTATTTATTTATTTATTTATTTATTTATTTGACAGACCGAGATCGCAAGTAGGCAGAGAGGCAGGCAGAGAGAGGGGGAAAGCAGGCTTCCTGCTGAGTAGGGAGCCCGATGCGGGGCTCCATCCCAGGACCCTGGGATCATGACTTGAGCCGAAGGCAGAGGCTTTAACCCACTGAGCCACCCAGGTGCCCCAGATCGGTTATGCCGTTTTAATTTCTAGCATTGTGTAGCTCTTTTAAAATTCTTTATAGTTATATATTATTTTAATCATCAATATGTGCTTTCTGAACCAGGCAAGTATTGTAACAAGTTAAGAGGACACATTATTTAGTTAAATGCCTTTTATTTAAAGGAGGCCACTGGTGATGCTAGATAACATTCCTTATTATAAAAGTTTATTCATTGCTTTATTTACTGAGTGCCTACAATGTGCCAGCCTCTCTTTTAACCATTGGGAATGTTGCTGGACACAAACAGAAAAGTCCATGCCCTCCTGGTCTTGCATTCTGATGGTGAGAGGCGATGGTTAATAAACAGTTACATAAATATATGTATAAAGTAGAACATACATTAGATTGTGTTACGTGCTGTGAAGGAAAATAAAACTTTCTAGAAAAAGAGTCTAGAAAATTCTTGAGGAGACATTTAAATTTAGGGGTAGACAAGGAAGGCTTCCCTGAGGAAGAGATTTTTTTTTTAAGCCCTATGGTTATGCTCTTCTTGCTGAAATAACTGCCCTTCGTGGTATTTAAACAAATGACCACCAATCTATTTGTTTTAGAATTAGAGAAATGTTAATTTTTTTCTCTTCCCAGGAATAGTGACAAGGAACATGTAGAATCCAGGACATTTTTTGGGGGGGGTATCTCGAGGTTTTTTTCTATTTTTTTAGTTTCATAATTTCATGAATCTATACTCTTGAAGAAGTGAAGAGCTATTTCATTACAAAGTATATGGACAGAACTTCTCTGTTTGAGTCTGTATGTTACCAGCCATCAAGACTTTAGCTTCTGGCTCTGACATAGCTGCACAGAAGCTTCCATTCCCAGTTACTGGCCACTGCTGATGTGGAATACCAAATGCAGGCCATCAGTCATGTAGACAGGTTAGGAAGTTATCTCTTTTTAAGTCTTTTGAGTCTTTCAAGTCTAAAACATAAAATCACCTGGTTTAAACCTAAACATTAAATACAATCAAAATATATAAAATATTCATTCCATAAATAAGTACTATATAAAAGTATAAAAATGCTCATCCTGTGAATATTTAGTACATAAAATAAAGTTAGAGGAATACTTAAATAGTATTCCTTCATAAAATAATTGTTACATGAGCCTGTGTTCACATCCTGAATGATGAAAGTTCAAAGATCACTTACATAGAATAGGTGATTGAGTTTTTAAATAGTTTCCTCTCTATCTTTTAAAATCTTAGTAGTATTCTTTACTAATATATGATTTTCTAACAGGTGTATGCTCCTGTTGGGCTTTTCTGTTTTCTATTATAGATGTAATTTACTTCTGTTATAGAATTATAGACTCATTAGCTGTGTGATCTTTGGCAAGTTATTTAAACTCCCTAAGCCTCAATTTCTTCATGTATAAGTGACGATAATAATAATACCACTTTAATGAGATTGTGATTGAGGTAATGTTTTTAGGACATTTAGCATTGTATCTATACTATAAGGTCTCAAAAAATCAGTTATTCTTATTTATATTATAATACTAAATATGCACCAATAATATAAGGAGATATATTTCCAGTATTCTTTTGCCATATTACTATCATGTCTTTTATGCTAATCCATTTCATATGTAGTTATTAATGTCTAATGAATATTTCAGTTTTTTAAAGCTTTTTTACTTCTGTAACTCTAGTAGACATTCTATAATTTGTAGTAACCATTAGTTGTTTTCTCATTTATGTCTGTGTCTGATCAGAAAACATGTATTTATTATTTAATTTTTTTTAATTACAGGTAGATGCCACTGAGAGTGAACCAAAGAGTTTTATCTTTATGAGTGAGGATGCTTTGACAAATCCACAGAAACTGATGGTTTTAATTCATGGTAGTGGTGTTGTCAGGGCAGGTCAGTGGGCTAGAAGGCTTATTATAAATGAAGATCTGGACAGTGGCACACAGATACCTTTTATTAAGAGAGCTATGGATGTAAGTGCAATTTCTTTTCTATTTTTTTTGGTATTTTATAGCTCTGTTTTATTATGCATTATAAATTATTTTATCCTGTCTCTTCAAAAGTACATTATAAACATAATTTTATCTTTAAATTGTTTTTTATTTGTGATTCAAGATTATTCATTATTTTACAGTTGGAATGAAAAACTAAATGGTATTTTATTTAGATAATGTCTTTAAAATGAACATTTTTTATTCTAAATTTGTTATTATTTGAAATATTCCTTAATTTATCATTTATCAATATTATTTAAAATACTTACAAAAATATCAAGATTGATTTTGTAAATCTTTGCATACCTAATTTAGTTAAGTTAGAAACTGAAGGAAATCTACTTGAAATTAATTTCTTATTCTTTAAAAGAAGAGTTTAAAAAAAAGAGTTGCAGTGACTCAGTGTTTGTCATTTCTTTAAAAACTCTAGAACTCAGAAACAAACTGCTTTAAGCATTAGACAAAGACCTGTAAAATGGTAAATTGAAATATTTACTGAATTACTTTATTTTTACTTGAATTCTACCTTTCTAGAAACCGTTATTTTATGTATGCAAGGTTTTCTTTTCTAGAATAGTAAAATTGAGTTGTTTTTGACCTATAATTGTAACATCTTAATGTTTGGCTACTTTTTTTTTTAACTGTCTCATTCTTGCATTCTGCAGTGAACAGCCAAATTTTCCAAAGTATAGGTTTCTTTCGAATATGAATAGTTTTTTCAGAAAAAAAGTGTTGTCTTGTAAAAGAGATTTCATATAAGAACTTAAAGTTATTTAGGGATGTATCTGTGCATGTGTGCTTTATAAGAGCTATATTGTTACATTTTTGTAATTATACTGGGAGAGGAATTGCTTGATACATTGATGATTTCAAAAGTTAAAGATAGGCTTCCTGCTCCTTTTATCCCTGAAATTATAAAATCAAGGCCCAGCCCAGCTCTTAAGAGAATATTTTTGTTAATAGTTTTTGAGGCCCTTAAAGTGCTTCAAGTAGAATTTCTTAGGTTAATTGTGTATTTTTTTCAGTGTCCATGGATTTGTAAAGAACACAAGACATTACTTTTGACTACAAATTTCAACAGAGCAATTTTAGTGGAATTTAAGTAAAATTTAATAGAATTTAAATAAAATAAATTGAAGTTTAGATTGAAGTCACTCACATAAAATATTGTATTATTTAAACATACGTATTTCTGGCTATGAATAGTGAAATGAACTTTCTGACACATTAGTTTGTGGTTATAAGAGATGCTGTCATTGATTAAGAACATTTTATATGAAATGTGATCACAATTCAGTGTATATTTGAAAATACAATTTAGTAAAGAAAATCGTGTGTTCGTACATATGAGGGCTTGGTGAAATACTGTATGTAATTATATTGTTCCTGCTACTAGATTAAGTAAGCCTTTCCTGTTCTAGGATATTTTATTATGTAAGATTTTTCAAGGTGAAAGAGTATGGTAAGTCATGCCAAACAACTATGAACAAACTATCTGTTGATATCCCAAACAGGAGGAAGAAAGTTTGTCAGTAACTTTAGACTAGTCAGGCATTTTGTTCTTTTAAGTAGAAGTGTAGTGTTTGGAAACTAACAGCATTTCATTGCTTTGACTCTTTTCTGCTTTTCTCAATAATGGCAACTCATGATTCCTTTAAAAAAAAAAAAAAAAAAGTTCGGCTGATTTCCTAGTACTCTAGTATTTAGTGTATTTAGTATTTATGTGTTATGTACTTAAAAGTTTAATTGATATACCTTTTTCTCTTTATAAAAAAAACTGAATGTCACCTTTATTGTGGTAAATTTCTACATGGTGAATATTTTTAAATGGCTATCTCTTTAATCTAGATAAAGTGATTTGTTACTTTGGCTTTGCCCTTTCATGGTGTTTCTTTGGTGGTTCTTCAGAGGCTACTGTGTGTTTATGTGTGGTGGGAGGACACTGATTGTAAAGGGGTGGTATTCTAGGAAGCAGGCAGAGGAAGACTAATTGGGAGGACTAAAGCTATCTATCTCACCCTTACCTTTTAATCAGATTAGCTCTATTTTTATTTTGTGGATTTTGTTCAAAAATTGTATTTAATGAAATGTTTCCAAAATTTAGAAAAGACTGGGAGCATTACCCATTTTTTGTGATCTGTCAGTTTTTGATATCACAACTGAAGTAAATCTGTTATTTCTCAGGATAGACAATATGATCTCTACTCAGTTTTGTTAATAGTATGTCTGTTGTGGCTGCTGTCCCTTGAGCTCACCCACTCTCACTAATAAACATTCCTGCTTTCACAGCTCAAAAAAAAAAAAAATCTGCTATATCTCTTACAGATTTTTAGGAAAAGATTTAAGGTCCTAATATTGGATTCATACCATTATAAGGTTAAATTAAAACTTTTTCCCATCAGTGGAACCCTGCCTCTGAGGCGACTGTTCTGTAAAAAGTAGGTTTAAATCTATGGAACTACTTTGGTTGAAGCTGGGGTGAGAATTGGAGCAACTTCTACAATGACCCCTGAGATTTCTTCCCCAAACCCTAGGGCTCCATAGCTAACAGTCTGAGAATTAAAGATATTCCAGTCCTTGCATTTTAGATACTTTAGAACTTTATTATAAAAAATGTATTAAGATTTCATGTTGAAGAAATAGTACATATCAGATACATCCCCACAGTACTTCTGAGTGCCATAGCTCATATTTTTAGTGTTTAACAGTCTTCATTGCATAATACATTACTTGGAGTCGGAAACAGTGTATCATATAGCCAAGTACTGATTATTCAGTGTTTGTGCAGTTTGAGAGTTACTCATACGTGTTTTTTCTTTGATCTTTTCTCATGTGTATCTTTTTAGGCATTTCAGTTGGTCTGTAAAATGGGCAAGGAAAGAAAAGTCATTACACTACTTAAAGTCATTTAATTACTAATTGCCGATGTAGAACAAGGGTGCAGAATTTAAGGAGTTGGTAAGTCTCTCAGGGTCGTGCAATATTTGTAGGATCCTGAGAGTGAGTACCTCCTTAAATTTTGCATCATAGGCAGCTTTCTGATCTCTCCCTGTCCAGGCTTTGAAGGACTGAGTTGTACTGTCAAAAAGTTTTATGGAGAGTAGTTTGGGAGCCACTGGTCTATACAGTCAAATTTTCCATGCATCAGAATCACTTGGAGAGCTTTTTGAAACACAAATTGCCTCGTCCCAAAACCAGATTTTGATGCAGAAGGTCTGGTTGGAGCCTGAGAATTTACATTTCTAAGACTGTCCCAGGTGATGTTTTGCTCTTAATCTGGATACCACACTAGAACCTCTGGTGTAGGTAACATTCTTTGGATTGGTTAAGAGTTTATTTATACTTCTCGGGCTCTAGGTATAATGGATAAGTTATAACTTGATGGCAATTATATTTAGTATGACAGAAAGTAAGAAGTTCTAGGAATTTATTTTTTATTTTTTTTAATTGACAGAGAAAGAGATCACAAGTAGGCAGAGAGGCAGGCAGAGAAAGGGGGGAAGTAGGCTCCCCGCTGAGCAGAGAGCCCAATGTGGGGCTCCATCCCAGGACCCAGAGACCATGACATGAGCTGAAGGCGGAGGCTTAACCCACTGAGCCACCCAGGTGCCCCTAAGAAATGTTTTATAATAAAATCAGTAGAGGAGTAAAGTTTAAGTTATGAAGACTACTTTCAAAATACTAATAAGTGGTTCATACTCAAAATGATAAAATTTATTGATTTTAATAATTTTGTAAGAAGTCTGATTACTTCACTAAGCCTACCCACATTTTTACTAAGTTCTCATAGCTGGGTTATTTAGAAGAGTCTGATGTTTCCATAATTACTTACCTTGAGTATAGCTTTCATATTGTTATATCTAAGTTTAAAGAAATTATACTGTTTTTATCAATGTAATTGATATAGTTTGGGTTCTAAAACATGGTGGACTGAGCTAATTAATATGCATTTCTCCCTTCTGCATACACACATGCAAGAATAGTGGATAAAACATAGCAACAACAAAAATATTAAATATCTAGTTATGTTTAAAAGATAGAAAGGGAATCTTTAAATACCCAACTACAAGAAAAATACTTAAACCCATGGTGGTAAGTTCCTTGAGAATGTAGCAACCCAAAGGGGATAGCTAATGAGAAACAAGCCCTAGGTCTACATTACAGCTTTGAGCTTGAGAGGCAAGTGCTAATACCAAGACCCTTGGGTATAGCTAAGGCCTGGAAGTTTCTGCCCTTTTAGTTTTCAGGAGTAGAAAAATCAGTTCATGGCCCAAAGGTGCAAAGAGGAAGTTTATTTGCTAGAGAGGCCAGGTGGAGTAAATTAACATCCTCCCTTGGGAAATAGAAGCCATAGATCACACTGCAAAGTTGGATTTGGATTTGCAGCCTGAATTTTGACAACCTATGTCAGTGTGGGAATTTTAAACAATGTATATTAATGTAAAAATGGACTTTGGACAGATGAAACTTCTGGGGTACTAGATAGAAGCAAACACAAAATTCCTGGTACCAACACTTTCCTACCCAGGGTAAATCCCTAATGAAGGTGAATTTCTAGTCAGAAACTAAAAATTATATGAGGAAATGATTCGTCACAAGGAAGAGTCAGGTGAGGCAACTAACTATCAGACACAGTTGAAGAGAGAATCGGTAAATTAAAACCTAGAGTTGAAGAGTATTGTATACAGAATATAGCAGAGAATCTGAGGAAAAAAATTGATATTTTTTTAAATGATAGATAAAGAACATGACTTTTTATCATAAGAATTTCAAAAAATTGATAGGGGAAAAAGTCAAGAATAGAATAAAATCTAATATTTTTGTAGATGTTTCAGAAAAACAATAGGAAAGAAGGGGAGAAGAAGTATGTATTAATTTCTGATAGTAAAGACAGATGTTGAAGTATGGCATAGCTTAAGCAAGACAAATGAAAAGAAATCTACACTTAAAATGTATTAAAATAAAACTGCAGAGCATCAGATGGTACATGCATATAATCTGAAAGTCAAGTAAAATCAAAAGTCATTTATCAAAATAGTGATTATCCTTTGCTAATCCTTCCTCACTTATTCTGTTCCCTAGACATAATCACTCAGTACTTTCTGGTATTACTTGTGTGCTCTCTATCTATATTTTTTAAATTTAATACTGTCTCTTGATCTATCAGTCACTTTCTGTTATGGTAGACAAGAATCTCTTTCCTATTATTGCAGTTTTTTGGATTAAATCAGAAATCAAGCTTTACAATATTACTACTACTGTAAATTTTTTTATGGCTGACTCAGTTACAACCTATGGTTACTTTTCATTTTTGCTGAGGTTTGTTTTCATGGAATTCTTTTTTTTTTTTCCTATTTTCTTCACAGTAATTGTTAATTCAGCTTTTGATTTATCTCTCAGTAGTGTTTTTAAAGGGTCAGACTTACCAAAGCATCTCATAATTTACTGTTTTTCTCTGGAGAACTCTCTTTTGGAACGCTGTGGACTTTCATTCCAGTCCTGACTGTTTACTTTCTAAGCCTGCCTATCTACCTCTTTTCCTGGGACTCTCCTTAGATGGTCTCCTTATGTTTGAACTCCTGTTTCCTGGATCTAATGAACCCAGCTTTTTGGATATATGCCCTCATTTTGTTGGAGCCATCAAAAAGTGAATACAAGATAAGTTTTTGAAACCTTTTATTTCTGAAAAAAGTGCCTTTATTTTACTTGCTTCCTTTATTTTGATAATTCAGTTAGGCATAGAATTCCAAGTTGAAAATCATTTTCATTCTGAAGTTTGAATGCTTTGTTTCATCGTCTTTTAGCTTCCAGTGTTTTAACTGGAAAGTCTGGTACCAATTCTGACCTTGAATACTTTTGTTCCCTCTGTGTAAGCTTCTTTTCCTTTTGCCTAATGTCAAGAAATTACTCATACTGCTTTTAAGGAATTTCCTGTGCCTTGGTGTTTTTATCTTTTTGTTTCTTTCATTGTGTTGGGCACTTGGTGATCCCCTCTGTCTGTACTGTAAACTCATGATTCTCAATTCTTAGAAGATTTTTTGTGGTTTTTTTTTTTTTTTCATTTTAATCTTCTCTTTTTCTAGAATTAGTATCTTGATTTTGGAATTGTGGATTGAGCCTGTAAATGCTTTGTCTAATTGCCTGTACTTTCTTATTTTCCATCTATTTTTTGCTCTAGTTTTGTTGTTAGGTTACCTACTTTATCTTTTAACCCTTCTGTAGAATTTTTAAAGTTCTTCTATCATAGTTTGATGGTTTGATAAAGTTCTATCATATTTTGGAATGGAATTGTCTTTCGAATCATTTTGCAGACTTTTGCATAGTACACCTGATTTGAGCTCTGTGTCTCTCTCCTCTCCTATGGTCTTTTGTCCTTCTAGGCCTTCTCTAGATAAGTTTCTCAAAAGGAAACATCTTTGATCTCTCATAGGGCTATCTGCATAATGTAAGATTATGACCTAGTTTTGGGGTTTTGGGTTTCCTTTTTTAAGGAATGGGATAATTGTACCTAATGTGAACTTAAAAGTAATGCCTCTGGATAACTGGCATCCCAGTTTCTGAGTTCTTCTGAAATTCTGTGGATGAGTTGGCTTTCTTGTAGTCATTATTTCCCTCTGGGAACTTGAGGGTTTTTTTTCCTCTATGGTACAAATCCAATTCTATCAGCTTACAGTCTTCCAAAAATGTATCAATGTCTGTGTCCTCTTTACTCTCCATTCTCATTTGTTTTGTCCTGATGGGTTAACACCACCCTTCTTTACTCAGTAATTTGAGTAATAAACTTTTTTTTAACTAAAATTTTAGTGTGATTTGTGGAAGGAATGGAGATAATCAAAATAATTCAGTATAGCATTTTAATTACATGGTTCTTTTTAATCTGGTTATTCCAGTGATATTGAGTCACTTTACAATACATAGCTTTTTTTAAACAACATTAAAGCAGTTTTCTGTATAACAAAATTATATGTAAATCTTAGAGGATGACATCCTTATGTAGCAGCATTCATCACACTAGAATATTTTAGGATTTTTTTTAAAAAACCATTGATTATGGGGCAACTAAATTAAAGAATACATAAACTGTTACTTGACTGATATAAATTACAGACTTGAAAAGTTGATTTAGAGCTTTCTAGTTTTTAAATTGTTTGCTTCCCTTTTAATAGCTATACTTACCTTTTCTGTTCTGATGATTCCTCTTTCCTTAATGCACTTGGGATTCCCCCCTTTTTTGATGGGCACATTTTGAAAAGCTGAATGATTATAGTATTAGGATTTTTTTTTTTACAAATACGTATGGAACCATTATGGATGGTTGTCTAAAATAGGATGTGGTTTCTTCTTGTTTTTTCTCAGTAATACAAGTAATAAAATTTTGGTAACACCTTCCTAACTCCTACCTTCAATTCCTAGTCTTCCAGCTATGTATTTCAAGGTCTTAACTGTTTGTGGATAAGTATTTACAAAGTTGGTGACATGGAAATTTTAAGAGGATTCTAGTGGGTGGTGTTGGCTAATAAATGGTAGTGAGAAGTACATATCAGGTTAGGGCATAGTTTTATTTTGGAATATATGGAGCAATGCCATCTAGCAGCTTTTGGGATATTATTTAGTATTTATATAGTACAAGCAGAGTATGGTTTAGCAGGAGATGTATGTTTAAGGTCTCAGAAACCTCCAAAATATGGAAAATTTTTTGGACCTTTCAAGTATATCTTTGTTTAAGTGATTTATAAGCTCCATTGCTTTTTTTTGTAAATGTAATTCAAAGATTTGTGGATTTAAGAAATTCTCATTAAAATTAAAAGGTGTCATTTCTCAACATATAAGATTGGCAGATAAATTGGTAACAAGTTGTATGATAATAACAAGTTTTAATATTGTTGGAAATGTAATTTGAAGCAATCTTTTTAGTGGCAGTTTAGTTATATCACCCCAAATTAAATGTGCTTATTAACCTTTGACCCTAAATTGCATTTGTAGTAATTTACACTACAGCAGTACACAGTGTATACATACATATAAGCATGTATGTATGTATGTATACTCATCAAAGCGTTTTGTAATAACATAGAAACTTCTAATCACCTAAATATCCACCAGTAGGAGACTATTTGATTAAGTAACTGTCTATTCATATCATTAAAAATTATGTAGCTCTTAAGAAGAATGAGTGGTGTGTGTGTATGTATATTCATTCATATAAGATGATGTCTAAGAGTTATCAGATGAAAACACGAGAGTGAGATCATTTGTTCAAAAGTAGCTACACATATATGCACATACACCACCATACATACATGAGTATACATGGATGTTCCTGGAAATATATGTAAGAAACCATGAATTTTTTCTTTTACTTTTATTTCTTCAATTTTTCTATTTAATTCTCTTTCTCTCTCTCTTTTGTTACTTTGAGCAGATGTTACTTCAGTAACTAAAAAGGTAATAATTTAAAAATTTTTTAAAATAATATTCATGAAATATACTGCATTGTGGTTATTCACTTAACTATTTCTAAAAGTACTTAAATTTTAGATTATAAAACTACAAGCAACTTATTTAAGTAATGATTGTTTTTTTTTCCCCTCAAAGGCTGGCTAAATTTAGACAACTAAAATTTACATTTCAAACTTAAAAAAAAAATACCTGCTAATCCTTTTTTTCCTATTTGAAATACAGACTACCAAATTATAGGTTGAAACCAAGAGCACTAATTCCAATTTTTAAAAGTAAACTTTGAAAAAACTATATATTAATCAAAGGAAATATAAGCTGTTACATTACAGGCTTCATAAAAGATTGTTCAGGAATTCCAGAAAAGGTTAAAAAAGCTTAGCACATTATTGAACTGACAAGGTATATGAGGCCACACTAGCCCCCATGCCAGTAAAAGAAAACAATGGAATGACAGCTCTAGTGTTTGGAGAGAGGTTGTTAACGACAGCTTATTCCTTTATGATTTCAACTTTTGACAGAAGACAAGTCTGCTTGTTGCATCATGGCAGATGTATCATTACCTTCTGGCCCTGTCATGACTGAATTGGGAAAAAAAAAAAACACATCCAGTTTTGAAAATGCAATTACCTTCTGGAATTTTGGTCACTATTCCTGAATTAGATGTGAAAAAGCCATCCTGTGATAGATAGCTCTTTGCTTCTGTATTGTTCTCTAGTACTGAAAACTGATTAACTAATTAAGCAGATACTGAAGCTTTTCCTGTAGTCGACGTAGAGAGTGATGTATAACAGCATAGAGCATCTTATATTCACACACCAGCCCAAGAAAAACATTACAAGGACTCTTATCCTTAATAACTGTTTTCTACCTATATTTATACCTGATATCAAGTAACATAGAGCTTTTCCCTAAATGCAAGAGAAAAATACTGGGTTTTAAAAACAATTATGTATCACTTTTACATGAAAAAATATTGGCCAAAATTATAATTTGGTTATGACTTGATCTTTCTGTTTCTCAAGTACATGTACATTTGAATTCTGTTGTGTGGTTTTTTGTTTTTGTTTTATTTTGTTTTTCTCTCCCTTGGCTATCCTAAGAAGTGACTCTGGAGACAGAAAGAGAGGGTGTGGGTTTTGAAATTATGTCAAAGCCTCGGGGTTTTTATATGATCAGAATTTTAATGGAGGTTGAGGTAAGTTTAAATGCATAGAAGGCGAACATAAAAAATTTGTTTAATTTCTGTCATGTTGTTCTTTTTTTGAGTCACTCTGATGTCTTTTTCAAGTCTGCTTTACTCTTGAGCTTTGTGTTAACTGTATCCACGATCTGTGTTTTTCCTTCTTTCTATTCTGTTAGAACTGCTGATCCCTTTTCTGTGGTTCTTCCTTTAATATCAGCTGAAGCAGCTTGAATTGCTGAATCAAAGCTGTTTGGGGAGTGAGAGAGTGTGTAAGATTGTAGCAGGGTGAGATTCTCTGGGTAGAAGGTAACACCTCCTGCAGTTATAATCAATGCTCTGGACACTTTCAAAGATAGGAGAAGCCATGACTTGCTCCGGGGTTAAACTTTTAAAAGAACTTCCCTAGAGAAAAATGTCATCAATAAAGTGAAATAATTAGTTGACAATTCTTGAGTAGCCTAGGTTTAACAAGGAAAGATTGAAGATAGGTCAGCTTTGCATTTTTCACTGTACTTTTGGTTTCTTTCAGGTTTCAGCTTTATACTTTTATTTCTCTTAAACATGATTTTAAAAACTTAACTTACTTCCATATATTAGTTAAGCCCTGAGTTACTTTAATTTGAGAAGAATTAAAATGAAAAGAATATCAGCCTATGGTAATAGGAAATAGTCTACACTTTCACTTGAAATAATTGAGATAGTAAATTATGAAAGTTAGGTTGTTTATGAAAGTGTAGTTTATACTGTTAAAGTCGCCAAGCTTTAGATTAAATGTATTATATTTACATAATTAGTAAAATGTGATTTTTAAAGAAAATAATGTTAATCAAGTGAATTTAAGGATAAATATTTTTTAATTTCCAGGGGAATTGTTCAGTAGCATTTCATGCATCTGATACTCTTTGGTGATGATTTTACTTAGCCATTTACATGATGTAAATAAAAGGTGTATTTTAAAATGTTAATTCCAATATAATTTGTCTATTTCTACGTAGGATACTAGAAATTCTGACTAATGCCTAATTATGACTTAAAGATTTATTATGAAAAAGATACATCTATTAATTACTTATTTTTTATTTATAATATAACTTTTTAAAATTAAGATTGGATTTCAGCAGTAATTCTGGATAGTAATAGGCCAGTATTTTAATTCTTTTTTACATAGAATATAGAGTCTTGTTTTCCTGGACGTAAAACAAATCACCACTTAAAATTTATAGTGATGTGTTTAAAGAATTAAGTGGAATACTTTGGCATACTTTGTATATTTAGAATCATGTACTTCTATATTTAAAATAAATAAACTTTTACCAGTTTACTCCAACTATGAATAACTGATTAGTTATCCCATACTGTCAAGTATTCATTCAGATATCAACAATCTTAGAATCTTAGAGTCTGTGTTGTTGTTTGTGCTTATAATCATTATTGTAAAGGAGATGGTACCTTGTTTATGAAACATCTGTACAAGGATGAATATGCCTCTTGAAGCTTGAAGGCTGTGGAAGAAGGCATCCAGTAGTATTAATTTTAAAAAGCACAAGTAGTAGGGTGTTAATAAAAAGTAATAAAAAAAACACAGGTCGGGGCGCCTGGGCGGCTGTCAGTTAAGCAGCTGCCTTTGGCTCAGGTCATGATCCCAGAGTCCTGGGATGGAGCCCCACGTGGGACTCCCTGCTCAGTAGGGAATCTGCTTCTCCCTCTGCCCCTTCTTCTGCTTATGTTCTCTCTTTCTCTCAAAGAAATAAATAAAATATTAAAAAAATAAAAATGAAGGATGCTGGGGGCGCCTGGGTGGTTCAGTTGGTTGAGCTGTCAGCTCTTGATTTTGGTTCAGGTGATCTTGGGGGTCCTGGGCTCTAGTTCCCCCACCAAGTTCATAGTCACTCTCTCTAAAATAAATGGATGAATCCTTAAAAAAAAAAAAAAAAGACAATATTTGAGAAAGGAGATGTATGTGTAAACATTTATGTTTTTCTTTTCTGGTGCAACTTGAACACAGGATGTTAAATAATAACTCACTTTAATAAGAATCAGTTTATTTCTTTATTAAAAATAGATATGTTTTGAAACATATCCATGATTTACCATATACACAAACACACGTGTCTACCTACCTACAAGTATCTGTGTATGTTAAAATTCCAGATTGCTAACACAGTAGTATCTTTTTTTAAATAAACTATTATTTGAAAGACTTGTTATTTCTGTTGGGAAATGAGTACTGGCTTACTTATTTATACCATGAGTTGTATATTTGAATAAAATTATGTTCTCTAATGAAAATTGTTCTTGAAAATATTTAAGAGAACATTTATCCAGGCAAACACGTGCCAAGAATATTTCTAAACTTTTTAAGGAAAGTGTAATGTGCTTCTCAGTTTGTGTTTTCTGACAGTAAGAAAATAATCTTTCCATTGAGCTTTTCATGCACATTTACTTAGTATTGTAATGATTTGAAAGCATACTGCTCTTTTGAACAGTTTGTGTTGTTTGTTATCAAAAACTTAAGGAAGTTAAACACTTCTATCAGAACAAAATTAAACTCTGGGTAATTGTCTTTTTTCCCAGAAATTAACAAATTATAACATCAAAACCTGTATGGAAAGGTATGTAATAGGTCATCTGCTGCTGTAGGCATTTTATCTTCCTCCAGGATTCAATTGTTTTGGTTTCTTTCACTTTCTGCCTGTGGCACTGTATGGTAAAATTCAGACATCCTCTTCCCCTCCAAGGAATCTGAGGGGTGGAGGATAACTTATACAAAATTAATAAATGGTATAGCCTTTTCATTGTTGCCCATCCAAGGCAATTTGCAGTGTTCACTTTAGAGAAAAAAAAAATTGGGTTGTGTAGGAAGCACTTAAAACAATAAATTAACAAGTTCAAAGCCATGAGTCCATTGTAGAAGATGTATTTCGAGTTTTAAAATACTGACCTAGTAATTTCTTAAGACTCCTCCTTTTTTTTTTTTTTTGGTCTAATAAAATGATAAAATCTAACCTTGAAAATGAAAAACAAGTGTAGTGTTTTATTTTATGGTAACTAAACTAAATGGATTAGTTCATTTAGCCAGAGGAGTTTAAGCTTGTCTAACTTAGAGCTTGTCTATTAGAATTCTTATTTTTACACTTCAGGTATGTCATTTTATTAAGCATTTTGTTGTGGCATACTAGAGGAACAGTTTTACAGGAGAGAGAAAAATTGGCATAAGTGGTGCTGTTGTCTTACAATGTGTGCTTCAGGGTGCTCTAATCTGTATAGATACCATAGGTAGTGGGATTTAAGATTGCTTTCTCCAAGAGATTATATAAATAATAAATAGTATTATGTATAGTCTTATTTCTTTTTTTTTTCTTTTTAATCCCTGGAGAACTTTTTTGTTAGCTCTAATATTGTTACGTATATAGTCTTTTTTCCCCTCCATTAGATATGTTTGAATTGAGACAGCTAAGATTCCTGAATACTATAGCTTTGGGAAATATCCTGTTACGTTGTTTAGGATATATTGCATCATGCTGTAACTGTAACATCTTGCCTAATAATAGCAGTCTTATTTTCTGAAATGTTTCTTGGGTGTTCTTGTTACTCACTAAACTGCAAGCTCATTGAGGGCAGGACATAAATTTTCTCCATTGCCTAGCAGTATGGTTTAGTAGATGAGAACATGGGCTTTGGTATTAAACATTCCTAGTTACCAGTTTTAGCTTTGAAACTTAATAGTGTGTGATGTGGTCAAGTATTTTTTTGTTCAGTCTTGGTTTACTAATCCGTAAAGTAATCACAATAGTACCAAACTCATAGAATAATCCGGAAGATTAAATGACAAAATGTATGAAGGACCCTTACCACTATACATGAAACTATTTTTTTTTTTCATGGATGGAGAGATAAAGGAATTCCATTAGCAAAAGAGAAAAATGTGATAGCTTATTGGCAGATACCATTCTTTATGTTAAATCCATTAAAAGACAATAGATTGTGATTTCAGCTCTACCATTCTTAAATAGGAACATGATGTGTACAAGCTCTTAATATAACAGCTGCCACATGATGAGTACTTAATAAATGTTAATAGTAATGAAGGTGGAAATGGTAGTTATTTAGTGATTAGTTTTGTTTTCCTTTATTTTCTCCATTTTGCTCTCTAAATCCTGCCACTCTCTAACCTATTCCTATAACAGTATGACTGGGTTTTTCCTGGCATCTTGTTGTATTGGCAGTTATTTTTCTGGATGCGTATTATCCAACTATTATAAGGACCCAGAGGACATGGGATAAAGTTGGTATTGGCAGTACCTTGGAGGTGTAGATGATAGACTTGCATTATCATTCCCCAGGGGTAACTACACCTAGCAAGTGGAAACATAAGCATCCTAAAAATGATTTTGTTTTGAAAACTCAAAGTTGTTAATGGCAAAAGTTTCGTTCTAACTCTCCTGCCCTGTGAAATCCATCCTTGTATCCATCCATTAATCCTCCAATTCATCTATAGATCCATCAAGTATTTATTGAGGGTCAATCACTGTTCTAAATATAGGGAGATACGGTAGTGAAAAAAACAGATAAAAAAAAACAAGATATTGTGGTTTAATGGAGAATACAGGCAAGTTCAGTACAATACCAAATATGACCCCAAACTGTAAGCATAGGGTATCATGGGGCAGCATATTGAAGGTATCTCTCTCTCTCTTTAAGATGTTATTTATTTATTTGAGAAAGAAACAGAGACCATGAGTGGAGGGAGGAGGCAGAGGGAGAGGGAGAAGCAGACTCCCCTGCTGAGCAGGGAGCCCAACACAGAGCTTAATCCCAGGACCCTGAGATCAGGACCTGAGCCAAAGACTGATGCTTGACGGACTGGACCACCCAAGCACCCTATTGAAAGCATCTCTTAAGGCCATCTCTTCAGAAATATTTCCCAGAAGAAGGGTTATTTACATGAAGTCCTTAAGTATGAGTAGACACTTGGAGGTAAGGAGAGGTATTCTAGATAGAAATTTTAGTTGAATAAAGCTTGGACGTTGAGTTTGATGTGAGAGAGAGAATATAAGACTAGGGCTGCAGAGATCATCAGGGACTGATGTGTCCACTTAAGGTATTTGTAAATTGTCTTAAGGATTATGGAGCAGCATTGAGCAATTTCTAAAAGAGGAAATAACATGGTCAGATTTGTGTTTTGGAATATTAATTCCAGCATAATTCAAAAGAGTAGATTCAGTGACTGTTAACATACTATAGAAGTAACATGTGTGAGCAAAAATAGTTTAATGAACTGAGGAACCAATGAGTTTGTATTAGAACTTGAGAGATATATAAGCTTATTATAATGATTTGACTATATGTGGCAAGTGAAAGAAATGAATCGAATACAGTAGCTGGGTTTCTGACTTGTGTAATGGGGAGACAGTAGTAACACTAACTGAGTTGAGGAGTACTGAAGAGGAGTGATCTTTTAACATTGAAGAAGTTGAGAATCTTATGTTAGACATGAAGTGCTTATGCTACCATATTCTTCCCAAGCCATTTGTTTGACAGTGCCTGTGATCCCACTTTCTGGCTCTTCTCCATCATATCCCTGTTTCAGCAAGAGGTGTGCTGGGTCATGCAGAGACTTTGAAGAAATAATTTCGTGATATGCCTAAATCCCTTGTTATAAAATTGCAAGAAAAAGCATAACTAATCCTCACATTAATATATCTCCTAATGTCGTGCAGATTAATTTATACTGTGATTTAACTCGCTTTTACTTTTGTATTTCCTTTTCTATTAGCATGTTTGTCTTAGAAAACCTACACTGAGACCGAGAAAAACATTGTTTAGTTAGATGAAGTCTGTTGACTGCCATTACAAAATTTGTAGAAAAGAGATCAAATTTATGGATATTTAATATGGTCACATTCTACATTTAAAATATTTCACAATATTGTTCATGTTCTTCTCTCCCAAAGCAGTGACGGCTTAACTTTTGAAATTTGCATCATAGGGAAAGTGTGGGTGTGTACTTTTCTACATAATGAGAATAGTTTTCTTACTTCTTTAATGAAGGTGGTATACTAGATGGTCTGAATTGGTCCTCGTAGGTTTTAAATTGATTCCATAGATTCTATTTTTATAATTTTTTTAATAACTCAATATGCCCACTTTAAGAAACCAAACTATAGGAAAATTTTGGTTTTATTTCTCAAAACTTAATCTCGTTCTTCTTATTTTCCTTCTAATACTGAAATTTCCTCCTAATTACAAAAATATAACTGTTTTACAAAAAATCTACCACAGAGATGTTGTCAATAGTGAATTCTTTTTTTATTAATGTATTCATTAAGAGATTGTTAACTGCTGAGGGAATGGAGAGAGAAGGTTGCTGTACTGAAGTGTTGTTATTAATTGAAAGTGCAGAACTACTGAAACACCTGGCATGTAAACACATTCAATAGCTTTTCATTTACCACATATATCCCAATTCAAAAATTTCAGGCAGTACATAGTCTCACCCATGTCCAGATAGGTGTAAGTAAATGTCTTGCAGGAGGAGATTTGAATGAGAAAAGCTGGTATGAAGCAAACAGTACATATCTAGTTAAATAGGTACCTTCTGTTTGTAGAAGCATAAGCTAGATGTTAGGATGGTTAGTGTGTGGATTGGGAAGGAAAGGAAGATTGAAAAGTATGGTAGTTGGTGAACTGTTAAGTGGGAGTGAGGAAGCAGACTTCAGGAAATAACCTCTTTGTTAGAAGGAGTACATACATTCCTGCTAGGATAAGGAATAGTTTATTTGCTATTTCTCATTGCATTTGCATTTATAAATCATTATTTATTCTAGGAAAGCAGGTCGTAGGCCTTCAGCTCACTCTGCCGTCCTTCTGATACCTCCTATTGCTTCTTGTAAAATTATATCTGGAAATATATTGCAATACAGCCTTGGCTTATAGTCCTTCTCTTGCTAACTTGCTTTGAACCTTAGGAAAGTTATTTAGCCTAGTTAGCTATTCCTTTCTCTTTACTGAAATTAGAAGGCATACTTAGATACCTTTGTTGCACTGATAACTTTCAAGTATATACAAGACAGAATTATCTTTATAAGCCTCCAAATGAATAATAAATATGGAAATCTTTCTTATATATTGTTATAAAAACAATCAAGGAAAACTTGACCTAAACCCTTTATTCATTGAGTGATATGTTTTATCAAAGATGCACTGATAACGGGTAATTTGGTAGGAAAGTTATCCACTTTTTAGTATTAGTATTTTTTTAGCTTAATATCTTATTGTGAATGTTAATCATAACATTAGTATTAAAGTAGTTTCCTAGCTTTTTATCTTACTGTGTATGATTCTTTGGGAAGTGTAGTAGTTTTGTCTTTTGGCAACATGGGTTCATGCAGTTGATATTTAAAGTGCTTGTCTTTCCTGAGAATATTTTCTTCTTTGGTGCAGCTAACACCATTCATTCAGATTCTAGCAATATGAAGAGAAAACACAAATTGAAAAATGGAGCAATTTGTTGATAATTTTCATAAGGCTACATATTCATGAAATCATTCAAGATTTGCTGTCATAAGTTATATAGAGAATGAGACATGATTTTTGAAAATGAATTGAATTTATTTTTAGCCAAGTCTTTATAGAAATTCCCAACCTTGATTTTAGTTTCCAAGTTTTTGCTTATCCAGGAAAGTGTATATAACCATATTCATACTAGTATCTGATAGTCCAAGTCCTGCATGGTAAAAGATAATAACACCAGTAGGTAAAAACTACTCACTAGAATCATAAATTCAAGAACTACTTACATTTGGAAGAATTTAAAGAAATTGTAATAGGTAGAGAATGAGATGAAGGACCCATAACTGTATGGATAATTACTAATTTAGCTTTTACACCAGTTTAAATTCAGTATTCCTTATATTAAAACTTTTTTTAAATATATGAATTGAGTTCTAAGGCTATTGCTGAGTTACATTTTGGGCTTAAAAGCAAGCAGACAATGTCCATATGTGATTTGGTGAGTGCTGTGAAGTGTGTAAACCTGGTGATTCACAGACCTGTACCCCTGGGGATAAAAATATATGTTTATCAAAAATAAAAAATTAAAAAAAAAAAAGATAAAAAAAAAAGCAAGCAGACAAAACAGTTGCTGATTGCTTGTTCTGTATAGATTTAAACAAAACATAGTCAGTACTCTGTTATTAATTTTTTTTTCTTCCCCATAATGACATTCCTCTTCTGAATTTGTTGAAATTCAGAATTATGGTTATGAAGGGAATAAAAGAAAGAATATAGTTATGGTCCAATGTATTCATTTTTCTTTTTTAGCATTTAATATTTGGTGATCATATTTTACCACTGGGCAAAAGTTATACTCAACAAGTCTACTTTTTTGATTACTTCCAGATAAGATTAATTTATTATCACTTACAAATCTGCTCTTATCATTGAAAAATAACCAACTACATAAAATTTATTTGTTGGTGATATGACAAAATTATGCTTGAGTTGTTGCTGTCTCTTAGTTGAGATTTATTCCTCCCTTTGGATTTCAAGAGACAGAGAGTAAAACTAATTTCATAAAAGTTTTCAAATCTACGTTGGCGTCCATACTCACTGTGTATTCTACCAATCACAAATTTTTTTTTCAAGATTTTATTTATTTATTTATTTGACAGACAGAGGTCACAAGCAGACAGAGAGGCAGGCAGAGAGAGAAGGAAGGGAAGCAGGCTCCCCGCCGAGTAGAGAGCCTGATGTGGGGCTCGATCCCAGGACCTTGGGATCATGACCTGAGCTGAAGGCAGAGGCTTTAACCCACTGAGCCATCCAGGTGCCCCCCAATCACAAATTTTTAATGGGAATATTTTTTCTTATGAAGGGAAAGGTGCATTTAGAAATATTAATAAAGAGGGACGCCTGGGTGGCTCAGTTGGTTAAGCAGCTGCCTTCGGCTCAGGTCATCATCCCAGCATCATGGGATCGAGTACCACATCGGGCTCCTTGCTCCGCAGAGAGCCTGCTTCTCCCTCTGACTCTGCCTGCCACTCTGTCTGCCTGTGCTCGCTGTCGCTCACTCTCTCTCTGACAAATAAATAAATAAAACCTTTGAAAAAAAAATATTAATAAAGAGATTTCAGTTGGAAGGATTTAAAATATTTTATGGTTTTAATAAAGAACAAAATGAGTTTTCAACTTGCCTTCATATTGATAGAGCAATAGTTTTAATTGGCCTTTTAGTGTGACTATTAGTTATTTCTAGACATGCTTTCAGTATTCCATGTTCAAGCATGGGAAACATACTGAAAGAAAGTCAATTCATTTTTTATTATCAACCAATTTAAGAAATTATAAATAAATATTACTTAAATAGCATCATATTTGAAATGAAAGTTTAGTGGAATAGACTTTGATTTTCCCATGTGTGTTGTTTTCCATTTCCATTCTTTTCTTTTTATGCCATATTAACCTAAAGACAGTAGACATTTAGAAAAGAAAATCATAAAAATTTAAAAAATAATTTTGAGTTCAGTTCTGTTATCTTTCAGTGGTCTTTTATATAAGAGCAAAGTGAAATTTCTTCTCTTCTGAGTTGTAAAATATTGTGATCTTTGATTGTTTAAGATAACATTGGTGCTTGTTTGTGTTATGCAGATTCTTTGAGTATAATTGACAATAGGACATACACACTTAGTTGTTTATCTAGTGCAGTTATGTTTCCCTAGAACAATCCATTCTCACTTTGTTCTTTTTCTTTTTACCCCAGGCAAGAAAATGTGTTTAATAAAGACTGGTTCATTTAAGAAGGATTTCTCAACTTCAGAACTATTGGCATTTTGGGAAGATAATTCTTTGTTATGGGAACTGTCCTGTGCATTGTAGGATGTTTTAGCGGCATCCCTAACCTCTATCCTGTAGGTGCTAGCGACACCCACTCAGTATTAACAACCAAAATATTTCCAGACATTGCTAAAAGTTCCCTAGAGGAGGAAAATAATCCAGTTGAGAACCTTTGGGCTGAAGATGAATGCAAAGTAACTCTTTACTGTTGTGTGTGTAGTCCGGGATTTTGGGTGTTCACTTTCTTTAAAATAATTTTACTTGAATGGTGGGACTGAAATTGGACTAAAACTCGACAGTATTAGACAATAACATTATTTATGCTAATATTTTAGACAGCAATGTATTCACTACATACAGAAGACATGGATCATTTGGATATTCACACATTGCCAGTAGAAGTATAAATTAACATTAACTACTTTGAAAACTGGAAGTATCCATTAAAGTTGAATATGCAACAGTTCCAATGATAAAATACACAATACTCTTTAAAGTAAATTTCATATAACCTATGGACTCTCATAGAATACTTTTGTTGATTTTTGCTCAACTCTTGAATCCATAGCTGTCCTGTGTAATGTGAATAATGGTTGATATTTTCATTATATTAACAATAAGATAAAAGTGAGGCAAAAAACATTTGTCCAAACTTCACTAATATGTGAGTGCTTTGAGTTATAGTTTTCAAATACTGTAAAAATATCTCCTTAATATTTCATGCTTTTTTCACTGTGTAACATTTCCTTAATCTTATATGTGTTTGGTTTCCCCCCACACACAGTGTAATAGCTACAGACAAGGCATGCTTCTCTTTTTGGAGATTTATTTATTCATGAGAAGGAGAGAGAGAGAGCATACATGAGTGGGGGGAAGGGAGGAAGGCGAGGGAGAGAGGGAATCCGCAAGCAGACTCCACACTGAGTGCGGAGCTGGACACAGGTCTCGATCCTAGGACCTTGAGATCATTACCTGAGCTGAAGTCAAGAGTTGGACCCTTAACTGACTGAGTCACCCAGGTGCTCCAAGGCACACTTTTAAATTTAATCTGTATAACAGGGTTTTATCACTTTAAGACTAGACTATCAACAAAACAATAAATAAAGCCCTAATTTGTAGGTTTTGCCAATTTCCATGGTATAGATACTCATATAAAAAGCTGTGCTTGATTTCAAGCTGCCTGCATGGTGTCATTGAACAAAGAATTGCTAACAGATATAGTTTCCCATCATTATGTGATATCTCTATCATTGCAGACACAATAGATATAAATAATCCCTATGACCCTGCAATTGCACTACTGGGTATTTACCCCAAAGAGCATAGATAATGGTAAAATAACTTGGAAGGGATAAGTATTATTATATATGTTATAAGTATCTTATATTTGTAAGTTTAAATAATTTAATATTTAATAGTGGTTTTGTTTTGTAGTTCACACACAAAAATCCTGAAAATTTAACAATGGGCTTTCATGAGCCAGTTTGAGCTAGCTCCAGCACACCACAGTTTTTAACAAATACATTCTTAGCGGCACTATCAGTGTAGCTGAAAACTACTTCAGTGCTACTGAAACTATTTCAGTGTTCATCAGTAGGGAAATGGTAATTCTGGTTATTGTCTAATTATAATTATTATCTAAATATTATATAAATTCAGTTCTTAATTCTAATTTATACATTCTAAATGCGCCATATTTACATAATAGAGTATTATAATACAGTAAGAATGAACAAACTTACAATTACATGCAACAACATGGGTGAACCTCTTAAACTTATTGTCAAGTTAAAGAAGCCAATCACGGAGTACAGATTGCATGATTCCATTTATACAAAGTTCAAAATGAGCCAAACATTTGGTGTTAGAAATCAAGATAGTTTATGCCTACAAGAGTAGCTTTGTGGTGGGGGTTCCTGGGTGCTGGTAGTGTTCATCTTTTTAAAAAATCTTACTCTTTGTTACAGGAGTGTGTTCACTTCGTGAAAAGTCATCAAGCCATACACTTAAGATTTGTGCACTTTTCTATATCTATGTAATATTGAAAGTTCACTAGAAAAAAGTACTGGCTGAATTGAAAATGTATCTGAAAACTTGGCAGTTAGTACATTTGAGGGATAACTTACATTGAGATACAGCCAAAGCCCACTCTAACTTATCATAAGAGTTGTGTTTTTTCTTCTTTCATGCATATTCTGTGCTTGAATTGAAATAACACACCATTCCTTGAACTCAGCGTGTGCACTTACTATGTTACCTATGCTCTTGCTTTTCCTTGTATTTGAAAGCATTCTTCCTAATTTCTGCCTATTGGGAATTTCTTATTCTTTTCACGTGTAAGTAAGTTGTTCTTGAATTGTTCAGGTATGATTCCAGTACTCTCAGTAAGAATAGTTTTTACCTACTGCTGCATATTTTACCATAGGAGTTAGTTGAATATTAGTGTGAACATCTTTAAATAAACTTTTCTGGGTTCAAGAGTACTGGATGATTGCAGGTTCTGTGATTTGTCTGCTGAATGAATGGACATTGTCATTTAAGACTTCACTGTTACCTCAGATGTAACCTCCAGTGTCATATCTTACCAGTTATTCCCATTATCCTTAATGTAACCATCTAATACAAGCTCTCATAAAGGGATGCCTAGGTGGCTCAGTCAGTTAAGCATCTACCTTCAGCTCAGGTCATGATCCCAAAGGGTTCTGGGATTGAGCCCCGTGTGGACTCCTTGCTCAGTGGGAAGCCTGTTTCTGCCTTTCCCTCTACTGCTCCCCCTGCTTGTGCTCTCCCTGTATGAAAAATAAATAAATAAAATCTTTAAAAAAAAAAAACCCTCTCATGAAAATGCCTTGTCATCATTTACATTTTATCAAGCTTATATACAATCACCTTGGAAATAATTTTGAATGGCTTGAAAATAGGGTACACAGTAGGAAACTTCAAAACCTTTTTCCGTTAAGAGATTTTGTAAGTTACATATACCTTATTAGTAACTGTTGACCAGCCATGATCTAAAAAAGAGATAGAGCTCATAAAAGATTAATAGGTTTTTTAGGCCTATAAATCTGAGAGTAGTTAAAAATCCAAATATCAGTTTGAATTTAGATTGGATTGAACTGTGATTTCCTGTCTGGTTATGTAAGTGTCATAACCCTGCTAATTAGTAAAGATCAAGTTGAGAGTACTAGTGTCTGTAACAGTGTGATGTTTGCAGCATGCAGTACTCACCAGTCCACTTAGGGATACACTTCAACTGGTACGTTTCTGCCTGGTTTATGAGCATATGTCAATGGCTTTTAACAGCTGTCTGCCATATTGAAGAGAATTAATTTGTACTTATGTAGTTGATAAACTCATTTATTTTCTATCAATTCTAACCTACAGTGCTTCTGACAGTTTTTATCTTAAACACTTCATTCTGGAAGGCCCAATTTAAGCTTTAATTTTTTTCTAGTTTTAGAACAGCTTTAACTTTTCCAATTGTTTTATTTTGTTTTGTTTTTCTGGTGGATTGTAAAAAAATCAAGTTTTATATTGCTTTAAATTTTTTTAACAAGTAAAGTTCTTTTAACAATATTTTCGGATTCCTTTGGCATGAAGAAGCAATTGAAGAACAACTGTACTTTCCTAAGGCAACTTGTTTTTCTTTTACACTTCATGCCTCTGGTGTTGGCATTCTTGTTTTTACTAGTCTCTCTTGCATACAGTATTTTACATTTTTTGCATTATAAAGGTTATAGGCAAATAGCCAGCTGTCACATTCTTGAGGTCAGATACAACTACTATATATGAGATGCTCTGTTTTGGCTTCATACTACTTGCCAGATTGCTAAGCAGATGTTCTAGGCTATAATTCAGGAAACTGGGACCTCTTGAAACATTCCCTGAGAGTCGCTTTTGACATCTCTGAATCATTTATTTAAAGGTAATTAGTTCTAGTGAAAATGAAAATGCCTTGATATGAAGAGAACAAAATTATTTTACCGTGTTTGGGACTTAGACGATGATTAGGAACTTGATTCTGGATATGTATCTAATGGTAGAAAAGTATTAATTTTAACATAGATATGCAATATAATTAAGCACTTTTCCAGTTAATTTTCTTTTAATTTGGGGATTTTACAAAAAAGAATATCACAAAAAAAGACTTTGTTTTTATAGACTTTAAGGACTACCAATAACTTTGTGCTACATTGAAGAATTTATAAGCTTCCTGTTTTTATACAGGAAACATGTACAAGGAGGCCGTAAGAATATTATTTCTTCTTTAATATATCTCAGTACATGCCTTGGTATTTTTCTCATATATTTCATTATGTTTTTTGTTGTGCTGTAAGTGTTTATAATACAAAACTCTCTTACCTATACTTGGATTATTTATTTATTTATTTTTTAAAAGATTTTATTTATTTATTTGACAGACAAAGATCACAAGTAGGCAGAGAAGCAGGTAGGGAGAGAGAGGGGGAAGCAGGCTCGCCACCAAGCAGAGAGCCCGATGTGGGGCTCAATCCCAGGACCCCGGGATCATGACCTGAGGCAAAGGCAGAGGCTTTAACCCACTGAGCCACTCAGGCGCCCCTAAACTTGGAACTTTTATAAAGTACTTTTATCTGTACTTGGAAAATAGTTTTCTTGTCTGTTGTGTCCATTATTAACATATCACTTGCACAGAAGATAAAAATTTAAACGAACTCTTACGGTTTAAACAGTTGGAAAAACACATTTTTAAAAATTTGTTACGATGCATTCGTTTAGATCTCTTTAGCTATATTTAGATAATAAAGGAGCCACATAACTTGTGTTCATATCAGTCTATTTCACTTGCAGTACGCATTGTACTTTATAGAAAAGTGCTTTACGCAGAAATGTATAAGATCCAATATCTGGTTATTGAGAAGAGTCTTAGGCCAACATAATTTAAGGAAGGTGAGAATAAATGGTAGGAGTAAACATCTAATTCTCATTTATATTTGCCTGTGGATGAATTTGAATTTAAAGTTAATGTAGTTCCATCGGACATTCAGGGTGCTCATAACAAACGCTTCAGTCAAACTAATGAAGTCTTTGTGAAAATTGAACTCTAAAATCACCTCTGTTCCTCCTTCAATAGTTATTTCATCTTCCCCATTTCATATTTTGGACGAATGGCTTTACAATGAGACTGATGCAACAGACCTATCTCAGCAGTTCTTCAGATTCACAGAAAAGTAATTAAGAGTGTTAGTTGATAAAACATACCCAGGTTTCTAAGGCTAAGTGGATATATAGCCTTAACCTTCCATAGCTTCGAGTTCCTAAGCGCTTAAAAGTAGGAAAAAACAGAGATCGCTAATATCTATTTTAGAATTGAAACCCAAACAGAGCCTTTGTAGCTTCAGAAAATCAAAGCTTTGTGTAGACAAGCGCTCATTTGGGTAACTGATAACTGAATATTAGTAATCCCTATCTCTCTTCCTTTCTTTCTTCTTTTCCTTCACCCCAGCCGTTCTATCATATACAAATTAGTACATCACAGTCCTAAGGTATCTAAATTACTATTTTGTCAATTCTAAAATGCACACTTTCTTCATATTTTAACTCCTCTGAAATTGGGATACAAGTGTCTTTTGTCCACCCAAATTTAGAATCAGTTGAGAGAAAGAGAGTCAGATGATAGAGATCAATATATCATTTTTATAGCTGGTAAGATAATAGATTGGGGAGTAGGTTAGGTCTAATAGCCAAATAGGTTTGTTTCCCCAGAACTCAGCTGACTTACCCACAGACCTCGCCATGTGAAACTTACGGCACTGAGCAGTAGAGAAGAAAGTGTACTTTCTATGGACAGCTAGCTGTCCAGGTGGGAGGAGGAGACTGAGTCACAAACAGCAGTACACAGATCACACAGGATTTCTGCCCCTATGTCAGGTAAGAGGCCGCAAGCAGGAGGAGCAAGGTGAGCATTATTAATCCACATGGACACTGGTGAGTTTCCCTCCAGCAGAGTAAAGCTGAGCTCTGTAGTCTTGATAGAACTCCAAAGCCAAGACCCTTGCCATCCTTTTCCAAGCTCTTACTCACTAGGCATGGCTTTAAAATAATGGATTTAAAAATATGCCCTAGGACCATACTCATTTTTTATTCTGTCCTTTCTGTCTCTGGGTTCCTCTGTGCCTCTTCTTTCTACTTCCTTAAACTCTTCCTTGCTGCCAACATCTGCACAGTTCTCTTAATTTTTTAGTGTTTGGGGGAAGTAGATCCTTTCCTGGCTGACTCAAGACTCTCTTCACTGTGGGACGAACCTTTTCCTCTCAATTACCTACATTCCAACATAGTTGAATCTACTGCATTGTGTTCTTCCTCTTCTTTGTTTCTATTGCCCTACTTAGATTTCTTGAGATGAGTTTGTCCTCACCTTCACCTCCCTGATATCTTCACACCTCACCTTTTACATTTGTTCTGCTGTACAGCTTCTCCCCTGGCCTGTCACATGTGTACCTAGGCTAATAGAGTTTGCCTGCACCAGAAGCTTGTTAGTAGTTTAAAAAAAATCTTCATTTGTGCCACATGTTGTTAATATCCTCATTTGGTCTGCATCCTGCCTTAGGATTGGCTTCTTTCTTGAAGAATTAGCATTGAAGAAATTCACATTTGCATTTTATCACATCCACTACAGCCCATCTGGAGTGAACCATCAATCCACAGTGAATTTTTGCAGAAGAGGGATTTGCTGCATGAAGCACCTAGATAAATGCACAAGAATGAGAGCAAAAGAAAACACTCTTTTTTATTTCCTTCAGAATGAAAGTTAAAATGTGCCATATTTGCCAGTGTATAAGGCATATTAAAATTATACTTAAATATTGGAAATTGAGTGAGGCAGGAAAAAAGTCTTGTCTGTTCATGGAGTATGCAGTCATGGCTTAGCAAATGGACGGTATCTTCAATGTATTAAATTCTGTATTTTTGTACTGTGATCTAAAACTTAATATCCTAAGCTATACTGTTGAGGAAATTGATGTCTCCATTCATAATCATGAAACTGATTCTTTAACAGAAAAGAAGAAAGTAACAACCCTAAGGAAATAAAAAAAAGCTGGTCTTTAATAGTGGATAGATCCTTAACCCTTCGTTAGTGAAATAAGATTAGGGCTCTTCTTCATATTTTTCCTCCTCTTGACTTGAGATTATTTTTCTATCAGCTGCATAAAAGATATGTTTTTTCCCTTAGGTGGTAAAAGATAGTTGAGCTTTTTTCCTAATACTTAGTTGTAGAATACTTATTCATTCATTTAACGTATTGATCATATGATCTGTATACAAGGTAGTTTTCTAGATAATGGGGATGTATCAATGAATAGCTTCAAATTCCTGCTGCCAGGGAGCTTTTCATTCTTCTGGAGTATTATGAAAATTAGAAGGGCCCTAAATGTATACAGTTTAATAGGAAATTGGTACTTTATGTAGTAACACTGATATTTTAATATTGCATGGCATGACTGCCTCTTGTTAGTCAGACTTCACACATGATGGCTCATGTAGTGGGGGAATGATGCAGGAGCTGCCAATCCTTTTAAAAGTTGAGTCCGGATTGTCATAGTGTCATTTTCATCATATTCTGTTGGTCAAAGCAGGCACAGGTCAGTCCAGATTCAAGAAGAGTTGACTCGGACCCCATGTCTCAATGAGAGCAGTGTCAGAGATTCTGTAACCATCATTAATAGGCTACAGATACCACTTAACTGGCCACATGACTTAGCAAAGCAAAGTCACTTCAGCTGCCTGAACCTAGGAACCCTAATCTTTCTAGTATGTCATGGAGAGTAGGATCACCATAATATTCCTGTACTGGTCATTGTTCACCCAATCTAATGATTCATTTTGATATGCTCTGCTGATTACAGTTCAACTCAGACACTTGAAGTAAAATTGAAATTTTCTCTATTCTTCAGGGTCTTTACAACAGTAGCTTCTTATCTCCATAGAGTACTTATGCCATATTAAGGAAGAAGTGCAGCTATGTCACATAGGGTTTTCTTCTTAATATCATATATTTTCTGTAATCTTATTATCTCTTAGTCATCATTCCTATAATCAATAGATAGAAATAGATGAAGACATTACAATTTATAGCAGTCTAAAGTTTACCATTCCAAGGGGGAAATGCCTTCTAAGGATTCTTAAAAGAACTAGACCTTTTGACAAACTTGGAAATCCTTTTAGTTACTGCTAATATAAGTTGATCACCTTAATTTAGTGATAGTTAAACATTCAGGAGAAAATGAGCCATTTTACATTTAACGACACCCAAGGTCTACATTCATTTTGCCCTCCTTGAAAGCACAGGATAAACTATGTGCACATGTAATGATTAAGTGATTTCCCTCAGTAAGCTAAAGTGGACTGGGAAAAAACAGATCTTCTCAGAAGCCTGTATGATTTAATCCTTTTGCAATGTTGCACTCGCATGCTGTTTTTAAGTTACATGTTCCCACCTCCTTTTTCCTTCCAAGCTAAATCCTCTGGGTAGAGCCATGAAACAAGGCTTTTCAACACTCTTACTGTTTTATGGATCTACTTGCCTTTACCAGCTTGTTTCTCCTATCTCTTGGTTTTCGTTGTCAGTATCTTCTTCTGCCATCCTGAAATCAACTGTTGGGAATATGTATGTTGGCAGATCAGCCAATTGTTGGCTTATGAGATTCCTCAATTCTCTTGGTGCCATTAGAAGCTTTTTCAATGGATTACAGACTGCCACTTTGCCTGTGATTCTTTCTAACTGGTGGTCCAAATAACCCATATACCAGTCTTCTTTGAGAAGATTCACAATCTTTCTTCTGGTTATCCATGCTGTGTACGTTTCCTGAGGGAGTACAAGAAGGTTATGACATATAATAGTTTAAAAACTTGGGCATTAAATCCTGGATTTACCAGTAAGTTTCAACATAAAATGAGACAAGCTATGTCACCTTCTTTGTGCTCCCTTTTTCTCTTCCTCATAGCCGTCTTTGTTTTTTATTTTCTCCCTAGAGATTTGTTAGTATATCTGATCTGTGATCTCTGAAAACATGTTAAATTTTTATTGTGTGCTTCAGGTAGAATAATTCAGGTTCTGTGAAGACCTTACCTCACCTCTATCTAAATAGTGCTGTTTACATTCTGTGCCTTCCAATAGTCATACCTATTCTTATATGATTAAACTTACTAAGAAAACACAAATTGGATCATATCCTTTCATTGCTCAAAACCTTCCACCTTTTTTTTTCTTTCTTTTCCTCTTACTTTCTCTCCCTTTTACTAATAATTGGTACATAAGCTTCTTTTCAGATAGAGTATCCATGTTCTTTATTTCTTTTTCTGTTTAAAAAAGTTCCTTGGAAAAATGCTAAAAACCCTAAAAGGAAAAATATACATATACAGTCCCAGCAATTAAAAAAATAAGAAATGAAAGCTTCTGCCTGCATTCTGTCCCATGTCAGAGGTAATCTTGATTAACAGTCTGATGGATATCCTTCCATTTTTCCCCCTGAAGCAATGTAGATGTTAATGTATGTACACATGTCTACAACCATGTCTTTTTTCCACCAAACAGAATTATGATCTACATATGTTTTCACTTTTAATTACCCAACATTGCTGAGCTTCAGTTTCCTCCTCTGAAAGGAGGGGATGGCAGTAGTACCAGCTTTCAGGCTGATAGTACTTCTTAAGTAAAATAATCCATGTAAATAATTTAAGACATACAAGCATCAAGGCAGCACTCAGTCTTTATTACTGCTCTGACTATGCAAACATTGTGCCAGACCTGGCATCCAAAGTGATCTAGGCACAACCAATCAAGGAGACTATACTATAGCCATTTTTTTATTCTTCAAGAAAACAGTAGAGAATCTTATGAATATTTTTATTTTAACTGATTTACTATATTGCAGGTCATATACATTTAAATATTTTTTCCTTACAGATAATCTCAAAAAAAAAAAAAACAAATGTGTATTTGGAGATTTAGTTGTATGAGAAATAAACCCATCAACAATTTATGATTATATTCCTTCTTTTAGGTATTGTTACTTTTGCCTAGACAAAGAGCTTTTAGTAAAAAGTTCAAATTAAACTTTTATTTGACTTTTTAAAAAAAGAAATTATACTTGAAGAGGTAGGATTCTTGCTCCCACTTACTTGTTAGTAGAAAGGTGGAAAAGGACAGAGCTGTATTTATTTATCTCAGTATTTATGAGTTAGCAATTTAGGGCACCTAATAGTAATTGGAGTACTCCGAGTAGGATGAACATATAAAGATTGGCAAAGGCCAGAAATTATACTAATGTTTAAACCAGTAATTTGAACTTAAAATGTTTTATCATCACTTGGGCTACAAGTGATTGCCAGTCACAATTGCCTAACACATATTACCATGTATCAAATTTTCACCGAAAAATACACTTCCCTCCATGATTTCCATAACTATAGTTCCTTTTCTTACTTCTATAATGAGATAAAAATGATATTACCTCTTTATAAGATTAAAAAATCTTGTTAAAGCATCTTAATAAAATATGGTAAAATAATAAATTTTAAAATTTGCCTTTTTCTACAAACTTGACAGTAAGTAAGTCTAACTTAAAATTTTTAGTGCCATTTACAGGTAAAGCAAAGTATTAAACAGATAATTACCACCTCTTTCTAAAAGTTTTAAAGTCCTTATGTAAATGTATGAAATCAAAATATGGATTAGCCTATTTTTTTTTTTAATGCTGAAACGTATCTGATGGCATCGTCTGAATGTATGAAACATATTTGGGCATGGCACCAGAAAACTTTCAACAAGGTATTCTTCACATCAGACTGACACTTTGACTAATTCTTCGCAGTCTCTCTAGCAAGCTGCTTTTGTATCTGCTTTTAAACATTTTCAGCATTCTGTAGTAGACCATTTGCTTACCTCACATTCTCTCTCTCAGCACTGTCTTACATGTCATTATTTCAGTTACCATCAATTTATTTAAAGCTCCCAAATGTGAATCCCTACACCAAAACAGTCTTCTGAACTCTAGGCTGCTATATCCAAGAGCTGATGTCTCTCCTTGGATCTCTCAGTGGCTTCCCCTTACTGATAAGACCCAAAGTAACCACACTGTTCCCTTTGTTCCTTCTCTTACAAACTTGTTCACTTCTATTCTATGTCTTTTTGTAAATGGCATCAACATCACCACCACAGCCCATGTCAAAAACCTGGGCATCTTCTATTCCCTGATTTCCCACATGAAATCAGTCACCCAAATTCTGTCAGTTCTGCTTCTTCATTGTCTCTTGTATTTCTCTCCTGTCCATTTCCAGTGTCACATTATAATCAAAGCCACTATCATCTCTCACATGTACTACTACATTCATTTTATAATGTGACTCCACATCCACTCTCATCTCTTTTCAGTCCAGCTCCATTTAGGAGCCAGAATGATCCTTGAACACACATATTTGATCATGTCACTTTCCATCTTAAACCCTTCTGTTGCTTTCTGTTGCTTTTATGTGTACTGATTACTTGATTCTTAGCTTCTTTCAATCTGTACTTTAGTGTGTCCAACCTTAAGGTCTCAGCTTAAATAATCAGTTTTGTAGGGAAACCTTTCTATCCTCCTTCCTGTATCTCCTAAGTTAACCCCTGTTGTATGTTCTTACGGCACATTAATTTGTCCTTCGAAGTGGTTTCACAGCTGTAATTATCTGTTTATCTTTCCCTCTGCTTTGAGGGCAACAGCTATGTCTGTCTTACCAGTTATCCCTAGCCATTAACTCTCCTCTTGGCCTATAGGCTATATTCAGAAAAAATTTCAAGTGAAAGAATACATAGGATGAGTTTCCTGCATGCTCATCCCAAGGAGGGAAAGAATGCATTTATAAAAGTCCTAATTCTCCATTTCCATTTGTGTTCTGGTGAAATAGTCCAAAGGCTTATGGTTTTCCCTTTCTTTTACTCTGATAGTTCCATACTTCTTTCCCCTATAGTTTTCACTGTAAAATGTTATTTGCTTTATCTGCCGCTACTATTTGTCCTTGTTATATCCTATCGTTGTCTTGCAAAACTTTGGTCATGAATTTTTCAGATAGCAAAAGAATTCCTTTAATTGGGAGAACGGGGTGGGATTATGGACATTGGGGAGGGTATGTGCTTTGGTGAGTGCTGTGAAGTGTGTAAACCTGGTAATTCACAGACCTGTACCCCTGGGGATAAAAATATATGTTTATAAAAAATAAAAAATTAAAAAAAAAGAATTCCTTTAATTTATATTTCTTCAAAATCTCTGCTTAGAATAAAGAGCTTTGAGTTCATGCAAGATGCACGTTGTATATAATGCTTCCTCTAGTTTACTGTTACTAACAGGTCAGGAAAGGATCAGAGTTAGAGTAATCTGTGTGTAAGGCTAATAAGTTTTATTAGTCATCTGATGCTCTATGCTGGAAAAAACCAGGACAGAGACTCTTGGAATTACAAACTGATGGAACAAAATGTGACTTCTAACATTAAGCTAATGTGTCCTAATTTTTCTTCACACTATACTTGAAATAGGTCATATTCTTTCTAAAGCATAAATACCACTGGTTGAAAATACTATTTATATTATCTTTATTTTAAAAATAAATAAATTATCTTCATTAAACTTACATTTGTTAAATTTAGAACATAGATAATATATAATATTCATGATTATTTTAATACATTATAAGTATACATTTAATAATATAAATTAATGTACTTGATAGCAGCTTTGCTTTTTATTTGATATATAACTAAATGCCAAAATACATTTAAATAATGATTTTTAGTTTCTCTTTCCCACTTAGTTATTGCCCTGATAAAATTGTTCTGGCTAATGATTTGCTTCTGCCTCTTTTTCATGCTTATATACTTGTTCTCATAATTCACAGTGATAGTAGGAAAGTGTGTCCGTATAATAACATTTAATGCTGTTACTTGGAACAGTAAACTAAATTATTTTTAGTAGTATGTGGCAATACCTACACTAAAGATGGATGGAGAGGGGTGCCTGGGTGGCCCAGTGGGTTAAAGCCTCTGCCTTCAGCTCAGGTCATGATCCCCGGGTCCTGGGATTGCCCCGCATCAGACTCTCTGCTCAGCAGGGAGCCTGCTTCCCCCTCTCTCTCTGCCTGCCTCTCTGCCTACTTGTGATCTCTGTCTGTCAGATAAATAAATAAACTCTTAGGAGAGAAAAAAAAAAAGACTGATGAAGAGTTTCTTATCATCAAAATAGAGATAATACCTATATTTTAACTTTTGTGTGTTAAAGTACCCAGCACATCTTCCTTTACTTGGTATATTGCATATATTAAGAATAATGGTAAAGAGACATGTGTGTTGCAGACAAATACTAAATACAAAATATAATCCAGCTATGGTAGAACTCTTTCTCATCATACGGTTTTCCTAAATCTCCTTTTTGGGGATGCTTCCACTTTATAATCCTCTCATGATCCCATTATAAGCCCAATATGAAGCATCTTTCTTTAATAGTATCTTCATTCTCTTTTAAATTTTATACTTGGCACACCTAATATGCATAGATTAATTGAAGGCTTGCATATAGGCTAGAAAGTCAATCATCAGAATAGCTCTTTTTTTAAGATTATATTTATTACCTATATTAGTGATTCTCAGATGTTTGGATTTTATAGGCTTTTGTGAAAATCATTATATTACCTTTTTTTAAAAAGATTTTATTTATTTATTTGACAGACAGAGATCACAAGTAGGCAGAGAGGCAGAGAGAGAGAGGAGGAAACAGGCTCCCTGCTGAGCAGAGAACCGGATCCCCCAAGAGGCTTAACCCACTGAGCCACCCAGGCGCCCCATTATATTACCTTTTTAAAAATGTCTTCATGACCTTTACCTATCCATGAAAACTTTTTTGAAGCTTTCTGGACCTGTGTTTGGGAGCCACTACACTACACCTTTGTGATTACCTGGTTCAACCAAGAATTTTATCATGAATAGATTAATTATATGATGAGGTAAAAGTCTCTGTTCAATGTAGAGCAAAATCTTGATTATCTGGTGCACTCAAGTGCCACACACTGCATTATACTTAGAAGAAATACCTATTTATGCCTGTAGTTAGGAAAATGCAACTTGCCTTTGATATTCTTCACCAGAAATATTTTTAAGTCCACAAGATGGCAGTATTACCTAAAAAAGTTAATGAAGTTATTGATGTGAAAGATACCTTGGTTTTCCAGTACCAATAAAGGAAACTTTCGATGCACCTGAAAAACTCATGGTCACTGATAAAGTATGGAAGACAGTGTTATTGAAAGCAAGAGAACATCTGAGGAGAAATTTGTTAGTTCAGTAAATGGTTAAGTAAAAATAGTAATCATGCCATGTTACAGGGTATCTTTATACTCTTTTTTCTACTTTCTACTTTAATGAGAAAGAAGTAAACATCAAAAAAGGAATTCCATAACATGCCCTTAGCCTCCACTGTGTTTGTCCATTATCCCATACCATTCATGTTTATAGCATAGAAATTATGAGTTAATTACACAATGTTCATTTATGATGAACCTAGTTACTAAGGCAGCATTAGATTATCTCATTTACTTAGAACGGTAACACATTAGAAAGATTTGCACAAGTTAAAATGAAAATTTGGATTTAAAAGGTTAACCTTCAGTTATTCAGAATACCACCTGTTAAGCTGTATCAGTGAGTTTCGTTATATATCATTTTATGTAGAAATTCTGAAATTCTTTTCATTCATGATCTGGGCTATAAATTGGTATAGCATTCCAGAGACAAAAGGAACTGTGATTCATTACTACTCTTTACCATATTTCGGATAATACATTGTATCTCACTCTAATTGTGTAACAGTAAAAAAGTAGTTCAGTGTTCAGTCCATGTTCACTCTCTCACTATTAATCCAGACACAAGAACAGTTCATTTTGAATGAAGTAGTTACTATTTTCAATGCTATATTTCAAGGTATAGCGTCACACAACTTAATAAGAAATGTGGATTCTGTTTCTATTGAAGTATAGTTGACATATAATGTTATATTAGTTTCCGGTGCACAACACAGTGATTTGACAATTCTATAAATTACAGTCCTCACCATAATAAGTGAGGTCACCATCTGTCACCATACATTATCACAGTGTTATTGACTATAGTCCTTATGCTGTACTTTTCATCTTCATGAATTTATTTCACAACTATAAGTTTGTGCCTCTTAATCTCCTTCAACTGTTTTCCCCATCCCACCCACCTCATGCCCTCACTCACCCACCCATGTCCTCTCTGGCAACCACTGGTTCTGTTGTATTTAAGAGCCCTTTATTTTTTATTTTTGTCTTTGTTTGTTTCTTTGTTTTGCTTTTTAGATTCCACATATAATTGAGATCATTTGTATTTGTATCTCTCTGTCTGACTTATTTCATTTAGCATATTACCTTCTGCATCCATCCATCACTTGTATCACAAGTGACAAGGTTTCATTCTTTTTATGGCTGAGTAATATTCCATTATATGTATACCGTATCCTTTAAGCAATACTGATTATTACTGATACTTTTGACATTATTGAACCTTAGCAACATTTCTTTGTATCACAGATTACTATGATTTAAGAGCAAATTCAGTATCTTATTTCCCGGCCCTTCTATTCATTTTTGTATTCTTTAGAGGGATCTCATAGCTCTGTATAAGCTATGGTAACAGAAATTAACATGGTACTAACAAATAAAATCCACAGATTCTCAAGCCCTACTTTACCATTAGTTGTACCTTTTATGATAGCTGGTAAGACCTAGAAAATTTATCAGATTTTAGATTATCTGGTTTGATTTTTTTTGAGTAGAGAGAGTATTCTAAATTAATGGGAACATCAGCCCTGTAATGGGAATCTTCTGTGGAATGATATTCTTGCTTAGAGAGAGGGGATTATTTTACCAGGATTGATACTGAGAATGTGGTTTGGCATCTGTTCCACACTCTGAAACTAAGTTCTTTCTTGTATATTAATTAAACTACTTTTGCCCTAGGTTGGTGGGATCAATTTATTCAATGCTATAATAGTTTATTCACTATAAAATTTTTAAAAATATTGTGCTCTTTCATATTAGGCTTTAGTATATTTGTAGAAGCTGATATTGAACTGACAACCATAAATTTTAATTTGCTATGTAGGCTAAAAAGTGAATATTAAGCTGGTATGAATTAACCAAAAGAAAGTTACTTGGAGTAAATAGAAAAGTTGTATTGTCTGAGAATTTTACCATGCCTTTATGCTATATAACTCATATGAGTTTGATTTTTAAGACTGTTCTGAACCTGGGACAAGATTGGTGCTCAAATAATCCAGGTTCTCTTTTATTCATTTCTAAGGAGGTAAGACTATCGGCAAGTAAAACTGACTTGGAATCAGTTTCATTCATATCATGCTCCAAGCTATTCTCTTGTGCAGATGCTATCGTTATTGGCTCTAGTATCTGAGGAGGACAAAGTAATGAAAGAAAGTGACAAGGTCATAGAGGTAGAAAAGGAGAAGCTTGCAAGAGTAGAGAAGTAGGAGGTTATATTAGTCTTAGTTGGTCATGACCCCTTGCTCCCTATCCTTGATGCTGATAGTTCTGTGAAGACAATTCACAGCACAGGGAGACTAAGAACATCATAACTGACTTTTCTCCTGGCTGACTGAAAATCCAGTTGATTAGTTTAAACTCAGAAGGAGGCTGTTCAGCCCTTTTGCCTATAGAAGCTCTACATGTAGGACTTTTTTCAAGGAAGATTAAGTATGGGAAATCAGAGCAATCTACTATATTTCACCAGCCTTAGAATTAGGGCGAGGACTTAGCACCAGAAAAAAATGCAGAGAAAAAGAAAAATATGAGGAAAATACTAAAGGTGAAAAGACATTATTGGAAAAAATAACCTAAATGCAAACTCCAAAAGGAGAAAAAAGTTATCTTTGAAACAACTTTGATATAGTTAATTATGACAGTTTGGATACGTATTCAAAGATAGTATGTTAAGTCAATTTCTGTTTTTAAAATTAGCTTGCTTTACATGAAAAATTAATGCATAAAAGATCTTAGTGGCATGGCAGATTACCTTTGGAAAACAGCTACGTTCTAAAATACTGCATCGTGTTAAATAACAAATATGAAGAATTTTTTTTTCTTTTTATTCCTTTGAAGTACTTAAAACCATAGGATGAAATTCTAAATTTTTTAGAAAATGTGATGTTTAATCCGTAAAATGCATTTAATTTTTCTTAGTAAACATTTTAGTTGGCACTTTCCGTATCTTTGCTTATCATGGGAATATGCGTTTTTCACAACCAAAATAAGACTTCCATAGTTTTTATGTCATTTTAACACTGTTAGGTTATAAGTAAGGTATATTTGGAATATTTTGTATTTGCTCTGCAGAACTTTTTAAGGTAAACAGATGGAAATTAGGTATATGGTGGAGATTTAGATCATAGTGAAATAAAAAGTCAAAGTGGATAGATTGAATTAGATAAAGGCTTAATATCTTCAAAAAGTGAGTACATTTTCAAAATCCAGATTACGTTAGTCATGTAATGAATAAGCACAAAGATATTCACAGTACTAAGTACCTTTATTTTGCTTGGGAACCTTACTCTGAACATTTGGGAACAAGTAAATTATGATAAAATATCAAAATTGATGAGTTTACTGCAGAGTGTGAACCAGAGTAAATTAGAATTCTGCTCACTTAGTGCCTCAGAGCTTATTCCACCTGACTCATCAAATGAAAAATTCATCAATTAATCCTCTGACAATAACGATATATACACAAAAATCAATCTGGAATTGATTTTTTTGGTCTGAACATGAAAACCAAGCCCTGACTTATACATAATGTGAAATTTCTCTTCATTTCGACTTTATTATTGAGTATAACAGCTGAAGTGTTCATATAATTATTTGTTCTAAGTCAACTACAAAAGTGTGATTGTTTGAGAAAGGGTATATGTGCTATGGAGATGGTCTGAAGCACAATCTGACTGAGCTAATAAAGTTGTCACATGCATGTAAGAATACAGCTGATAGGAATCCCTAGAAGGCAGCCAGTGGAGAGGGATACCAATCACTAAGCTCTGATGGGAGACCACCCAGGACAGTTAACAGTGAGCTGAGTACTGAGGAAGATCAAAGAAAGAGAAGAGTAACATACAATAACTCAGAACTCAGATACCAGTTAAAAAGAACATTGTTAGTCGGGTGATTTCTATGAAGTGTATGTGTGTGTGTGTGTGCGCGTGTGTGTTTGCATGTGTGTTTGGCGATTAACTCAGTATAATAACATAAACTGTAAAAAGGTAAATTTTTTCCTTGTGCTAGCCTGTTTTGTCTCATCTACTTTATAGATAGAAATGTTTCAGAATGTATTAAACATTCAAATGATCTTTTTGCTTTAAATCAGTAATTCTCTATAGTTCCCCAAGACTTCCAAAGAAGTGTTCTTTGAAGCTCGTTTCTAGTTAAGTTTTTCTTTCACAAGGTCAGTAGCACAATAAGATATATACAAATATCTCGAGAGAGTAATCCAATCCAAATAATAGTGGGTTGGCTTTTTTTTTTTTTTTTTTGGATTAAAGAAACGCTGGTAAAAAATGTATTCAGATATATTACAACAAAGGAAAAGAGTTGGAAGGGTCGGATTTAAATTTACAGTATTTGGAGTCTTTCTACCTTCAAATTAGGTAGTTCCGAAAGCTATTATTATTGCTGCTAGATTCTTAATTTCCATAATGCAAATTTTTTTTGAATCTTACAGACTACATAGGAAACTTTTCTGTATTTCTGCAGAAAACTTAATATTGCTCTTAATGCTGTAAATCAGCACACTGTAACAAAAAGAAATGCGTTCTTTTAATACACAGTAATGTTAAACAAAAACGAGAAAATGCAAGGGAAATGTTAAGCTAGAGAACTCTGTCAGTATTACTTATCTCACATGTAGTAAATTTTGATAACTGTCTTCTGAATGTGGATTCTTGTAGGAAATGAACATTAAACTGTTTTTATGTTTTATAGATGTTAAAAAAAAAGCTGAATACATATGATTCTGAAGCTATTAGAATTTTTTCGCCTGTCACAATACCAGTAAGAAAATTGCAATAGAAATGTCTTCTTGAGAGCATAGCATATGAAATAATGTGTTTTCTCCCAGTAGTTTAAAATGTTAACTTGTATTTTAGGTCTCATTCTTTGCATATGCCTTGACAATTATGATTGCTTGATTAAAGAAAGAGCTTTTCTGCTAGTTATATGTTGCAATACCAAAAGCATTATATTTGAGCAGTATTTATTATGTTCTATTTCTGATCAGGTCAGATACGTCTAGAGAAAAACTAAAGTATGATAATACTTTAATATTGTTAAGATCTTTTGTTGTTAAAACATTTGTGGCTTTTTTGGGGTTTGCTTTTTTTTAAAAAACAATCTGGAGAAATGCTTATTTTTAACTAAGTAAATATACCCAATAAAATGCTCTTTATATATTAGTTTAAATTATCTTAATTACTTTAAAAGTAATTTTTCTAAACATTTTTACAGTCATACTGTAAGGAACATATATTATTGAATATTTAAAAAGCATTCATTTATACTTTTATGAGCAGTTAGGCCTTTATGGTCTTTTGTATCAGATTTATTTTTCAAAGCCTTTAAAGGATAACATATTTATATAATTGCCACTCCTGGGAAATACACATTAACACAAAATAGATAATAAAGAATAACTTTTAAATAATAAGCATGTCTATGTCAGTTTAGCTTCTGCTCTGTATGTCTTCTATAAAGTAGTATTTTGTTTTATCATTCAGTTTCATTGGAGATAAATATTTAATAAATGAATGAAATCAGTGATGTATATCTCTAGTTAGAGAATACATGTAACTATTTGCTGAGAGCTATGTTAGTGTAGTTAACAAATATCTGTATTTAAAAGTAAAGAAGTCATGTTTGATAATTCATTTAATTAATACTTGTTCTCTTTATAGCAATTTTTAAACATTAGATTTGAATAGCTTAGAAATAGTAATTTTTTAAACATAGAAAATTATCTTCTGGAAAAATCAAATACCGTTTTTTAAAACTTATAGATAAAAAGGAAAAAGAGGAAAAAGAATTATATTGGTTTTGTTCTTAGTCCTATATTTTAATTTGAGTAGAGTGGCCTTGTTATATTTTTAATTGTTTATTCTAAAGGGAAAAAAAAAGAAAATATTAGTAGGAAAAAGCAACTGTAAAGGTCTTCAGTTAAGGTCATTTTAAACTTCTGTAAAAAGTGAATTTGTGTGTGTGTGTGTGTGTGCGTGCACGCACACGTGTGTGTGCACGCATGTGTGTTCTACCTCCTATAGTTTTTACTTAAGCAGTCTAGTTTAAAATACTAGACTAGACTATAACTAATTTATGGGCAGCAGGGGGCAGAGGTGGTCATGGGGAAGTAAAAAGATTTGTTTTGTGATTGAGCTCAAGAAGAACTTGGTCTTAGGAAGCATTATTTTTATGTTCTCTAGATATAATACTTTTGCTTAAGGGGCTTCAAGAATGTATAATGTTTTTCATTTTTCAGGATTATCCATTTTTACTTTTGTTAATTCTGATTATTGATGTATAAAAATAATAGATAAATTAATCACACATTTTAATTCAATTTCATTTATTTAATACAGCTATTACTTAAAAGTTAACTTTTCTATATACTCTTTCTTTCATATTATTTATCTTTTAAAATCACAAACTGGTATTCTGCATTGAAGTGGCACTTAGAAAGGAGAAACATACTGGCATGCCCCAATAATATTTTACATGGAAAGTAATTTTCTGTGATACATCATTAAATTATGATTTCTAACAATATTCACTTGTTTTGTTATATAATTAAAGTGTATTTGAAAATTTACAGTTATACTTGTTTGTGCAATTTCTCTAACAGAGTAGCTATCTTTTATTAAAATCTTTCAAAAAGCTTTTGTTTTGTCACTTTCTTAGAAAAAAATTCTCAAATTTCAGTTTGAAATTTAGGACTTGTTTTGCTCATTTAGCAGTATTCTTAAATACAAATTCAGAATTTTTTCACTCATTTTTTTGACACAGTAACTCTTACATTTTAAAAAATGGGAATAAAGTTGGCTTTTTAGAAAGATAACCTTATTAAGCTCAAGATGATTCTGTTCACTAGGATGACCCCTCACTCATTAGAAGTCTCCTACTTTTGCTCTAATAATCTTGTCTACCTTAATTTGAGATTAATTTAATATGTCCTTACCTTATTAATGTTCAAAGAAAATAGAATAGTTTTGTTTAGAACAACTTATAAATTTAAATTTACCTTAAAATACTTTATCATTAAATTCTAACAGCATAAAAAAGTAGTAAGGTAAATACATGATAGTGTTATTGAATACTTTTTAGCCAGATACCTCAAAGCAGCATACTCAAAGCAGTATATTTAGAAAAATGGTTTAATTTACTTCAGGGATCAGTAAAGTATAAAATATTTTTATATTATGACTTTATTGTATCAAATGACAAAAAGTTACCAAATATGGTTAATTTTCTTGAAATGATGTTTATATCGTATACCTTTAATGTACCAATATATTTTGTATGTATCATCTAAAATATAATTTGAAGTCATTTACTAATATTTTTATTGTAGTTTTACAGCTATTATTTGGAGAATGACTATAAAAGTAAAATGGACTGAGTTCCCAGTCAAAATATTATCCTTAATCTTCTATTGTCTTACTTAAATTTTCTTTTTCATTGGTTTATATTCATCAGATTGTCTACTCAATACTTGCAATGTGCATAGAGTTCTCCAAGAATCCACATGAGTTGTTTTAAATTTTGGTGCATGTAAATAGGAATAATGGATTTGAACTCTTCTGTTGAATATATGGTGATGGCAAAATTTAGTCTTTCTACAATATTGGTAGGATATACACTACTAATAGGATAAATTAATACCTCTCCAACTTTTTTGCCTTTTTAAAATTTATCAATTTTGTTGTCTTTCAATAATTTATCCTATTAAAGAAGAAATTTTTAAATGAATATTTTAATTAGATTATAAGTAAGATATTAAAACAATGAAATTAGAGCATGCATTTAAAATTGATTCATAAGATTCATACTTCTTCCTAAGCATTCTATTTGGAAGAAATCTCATGTCACTAAAAGAAAATACAAGCTGCATCTTTTTTTCCCAACACAATCAGCAGGTTTTAATGTTACTTGTAAGAATGTGAAAAGGGAATTTTTTCTTAAAAACAATTTAACACAATCTCGACTTTTACAGTGACCAGACATGTTCAAACTACAAATAATATTCTGGTGTAAATAACAGTCTGTTTTATCTAGAGAATATTAAGTAATTCATTTACATAGTTTTGAAATTGTGGGAGTCTGAACTTCATTCTTTGTGAACCAAAAATCCTAAATGCCATTGTTGTCGTATTAGATGCCATTGTCTCAGAAAAAATACTGGAGTGTTTTAAGGTGTTATGCTACTAGAGTTGAAATCAAGTCGTATGAGAATTATATTTGGGGATGTTGCTCTGAAAATAAATATTAGCATCTGAAAATAACAATTCTTGAGCATAATTGATTGAAATGATATAAATTTTTTTTTTCATTTATCCTAAAGACTTTTTTTAGGTGTATAGATTTTTTGTTTTTTTTCTGTACTCATGATACGAGTTACAGAATCAAAATTAATCATTCCCTGGAGTATCTCTTATTTAGGCGTGCTTTCACAGCAGGGAGGCTTATAGAGGACCACTCCTTTATTACTCTGACTCTTTGGCTGACTCCCAGAATTGTTGCCACAAAGTTAAGAAGCAGATTCTGTGCATTTGCTATACACAGTAGCATTGCAACCATACTTTGACCTTGGAGTTATACTTAGATTGTGTATGTGCTTATGCGTGCATGTGCCTTTGTGTATTTATATGTAGAAATAGAGAACAAAAGCCCAAAATATGTTGAAACGAAATGTTAGTATTTGCTAACAGTTGACAAGGGCAGCTAGGGAAAATTATCTAGTGTAAGTATTTATAGGGATAGGTGGAGCACTTCATAGGTATCCTCTTACATCCTAAAGATCCATTTTTCCCTAAAAATACCTGGTCTATGCTTAGATTCTTAGTTTACTAAAAACATTTTGTTTCATCAGTTAACAAATTTATTGGAGTCTTATTGGGTTAGCAGGTTAGCAAATTACCCACTCAGTTACTGCATATCTAATATAGATAAATATTAATACAGTGAATATGTAAATAATTTTAAGGTGTTTACATTTTAACTTAATATTAACATATACTAAAAATTTTTTATGTAATTTTGATAATTTGACCTTCTGTTAGGATAAAAACTAGCATTTTATGGCATTTGACACTTCCCGTCAAATGTTTTCCCTGATTGTTTTGTTTTTATTTGAAACAAAGAAGGCAGCACTTCTCATTATTCCCATTATGCAGTTGTGGAAATTGAGGTTTAGAGCATTTTAAGGAATTTGCCCAAGATATCACAGCTACTAAAAGGCAAGACAAAAATAGAAACCAGATATTCTGAATCTAGATTCAATTCATGCCCTTTCAACCATCTTATAACCTCTTTCTTTATGTTGGTAATTTAAAAAAAAAAAAATCATTGGTGGTTTGGCAGTTCAAAATGGGACAAAAAGAAAGATGTGGAAAAATTTTTGTAAAAAGGTAAGTGGAATACTTCATTTTAGTTATGATTTTATAATCTATGCTTTATTGGTTCCAGTAGGAAACATGTATCTAACCAACCTTTAATAGAGAAAATACGAAATGTAAAACAGAAAAGAAAAGACTTGTCATGTCAGCTCATTCCTGTGTTGGCTACATTTTACTATAAACAATATAATAATGAAACATAGTGTTGTAAAAGGCCTTTTTAATGCAAATGACTTAGGTAGCCTCAAGGACTAATGCATTTGACAAAATTCTAGCATTTTAAAAAAGTACTATTTTCTTTTATTCTGAAGTCTGTCAGTAAAACATTATCAGTATACATTATGTATATTTTTAGGGTGCCTGCAAAAGATTTTACTTGAATTCTACAGAAGGTAACCAGTAATTCTTTTGAAATCTACAATGAAGGCATTGAATTTGTTTCACCAGGGTAACCGAGAGAAGTAAAGGTATTAATTTTTAGGTACTGCTAAACCAAGAGATTGAATTTTTTAAAGTAACTTAGTACCAGAGTTTGAGGAAAAATAGATGAGAACCCCTTTTATGCAATCACCTACTAATCTTTGACCCAAGATTATTGGTATAATATGACCTGGTATATTTAGTTCTCGAGGCCTTTCTACCATGCCTCACTCATTCAAGACTTTGACTCTTCCATTGACAAATCTTGTTGGGTGTATAGTAACCACTTGCCTAAATGAGTTTCTTCTTGACATCTAGAGATTTTTTTTTTTTTTGGTAGTTTCAAGTTTTTATTTAAATTCCAGTTAACATACAGTGTAATATTAGCTTCAGGTATAGAATTTAGTGACTCCTCACGTACATACAGCAGAGATTTTGAACTTTATTTTTGGAGTATGCCTAAAACAGGCAACTTTGGGTCCCCCCAGATGGGACTGAGATAAAAGCTAAATTTGGAGAATAGAATAGATTTCATTCTTTACCAGTTAAATATCTTTGTAAATGTCTCTAATGTACAGTGCATTTGTATATGTCTATACTGTACATATTATCCATGTATTTTTTAAGACTTAATCAAGAGTAAAAAGTAAGGTCTTTAGTTACATACAAAGAGACAGAATTTTAAATGTAAGCAGTCTCATTTTCAGTTTTTAAAAATTCATAAATTTTAGACCATTTCTTACTATAGCTGTTTGCTATAGTGTTTACATAGTGTTTGCCACATGACTTAAAGGGAACAACTCTACAACATTACACAAAACTTGAAAATATTGCACAATAAAGATCATTACCTGAGGAAGATAAAACCTTTCCTTAAATCTTTCAGTAGGACTAAAGGAGAGGTGTCTTCCTAATTCAATCAAGTCTTCTTAAGAGATAGCCAGTGTGATCAGCTCATTTTAATTGAAAAATACCAGCCATCCAATAATTTTGGAGTATAGTTATCACTCATATAGTGCCTGATACAGGGGTCTAATCAGCACTATACAAGTTACCATTAGCCATTAGTCCTGAAATTAATCAGATGCTTAGCAACTGCTCTTCCCCTTAGTCTACATAGTAGAGTGCCATAGGCTGGCTTTCACTTGCATATTTTTCCTTCCCTTCTTACAAATACATTTTACTCTGCCATTATGTTAGAACTTTATAAAAAATCTGTTTCAGGGGCGCCTGGGCGGCTCAGTGGGTTAAAGCCTCTGTCTTCGGCTCAGGTCATGATCGCAGGGTCCTAGGATCGAGCCCCACATCGGGCTCTCTGCTCCGTGGGGAGCCTGCTTTCTCCTCTCTCTCTGCCTGCCTCTCTGCCTGCTTATTTATCTTTAAAGATAAATAAAATCTTTAAAAAAAAATCTGTTTCAACCTCTGCCTCCTAAATTTTCAGCTATTTGATCAGAAAGAGTCATTAAACAGCCAGCCAGGACATAACAACAGCTGATAAAACTAGGCATGGATTATGCCTGAGAAAGGAAGTGGTTGAGTGTTCTTCACTATTTTTTGTGTTCACTTTATTAATCTGAAATCACTGAGTGGACCATATCAAAAGCTATACTGATTTATGGACCAACTCATACCAAGCCATTGCTTTTAAAATCAGCTCTGGGTTTTATAGTGGATAGGACTATATATACACTGATGTAGAGAATTTTCAGTTTAATGGTTGAGAGTTGATTTGTTTATAAATTTTGCTCTTTGAGTCATTTATACTATGTGCTGCAATTAATTCTCCTTATTTCTGTATAACTTTTAGCAGAAAACCAGTAACTGAAATGTTATTGCCACCATATTTACTGAAAAATAAATGGCAGAGAAATTAGCTAATTTTAGCAGGTTTTTTTTTTGTAAATACATATTATCTGGTTTTCACAGTCATGTTTGAGTATGTGTTTTTCTGTATATGTGACTTTAGTTCTTATAAGTTGTTAAAGCATTTTAAATATATTAAAATACCATGTAAAAGAAAATCTTGAGTACTTTAACAGTTTTAGTGGAAAAGTTTTCTTTTTCTAGTAATTGCACCCCAATTGTATTCCACCCCTAATTGTATGTAGTAAAACTACAAGAGGCGTAAGTACAATGTTTAATTCTTTGTGGATTAGTTCATAGAGTAGGAAATTACTCAAATGTCCAGGTATCTTTGCTGGTGTTTAAAGAACAATTTATGCATATGAGAATACTGCTCTGTAACACAATTACTGGGAATTGCTTTGACCATGTATCTGACCATCTTATAATTTATAAGATACTGTTTAAACCAACTGGAATTCTCAACATGTACTCAAAACAGAATTCACTCCTACTAAATGGCCCATAAGAATAATAGGGGCAGGTGTACAACAAAGGTCTTGCTTGGCCAGCACTTGTGTGAGAACAGCCCTTTAAATGTCCTTTTGAAGGCCCTGCGTTTGAGACTGAATATGGTGGAGTGACATCTGCAAGATTGGGCAGGTGGTGAAGCTGATGCTTCTAGCTGCATGCCAAATAATGGCTCTTCTTAATAGCTTGGGTGGACACCAGATTGAGGTGTCTTTGTGGAAATGAAGAAAAGAGTGGCTAATCATACATTTGAAGAGACTTTTACGAGCCACATCTAAAAGAAAAATTATCTTTTTACGAAATGGCATCTGATACTCTTAACTAATCTGCTACTTTCCTGATGCTGCTTTCTTCACCCAACTTTTTCTCAACAGACTTTGCAGAATATATTTAGATTTCAAACTCCTAGCCTTCTATTCTTTTTATGGCCTATGTAGGCTGTCAACAAACCTCTTGTACACAAATTCTGCTCTAATTTGATATGGGAAAGCATGTAACCATGGAAACGTTCTTTGTACCCTATCTCAAGCCCTGGATGCTTTATTTACCCTTTATAGAATAGAACAAATAATCTACATACTTACTATTCACTTTTTTTTTTTTTTACTAATTCCCAGCTAAATAGCAAATATATGACTGAAATATTTCTTCACAAAGGTAATATTTTTAATCAGAGAATTGTTACCAGTCTGACTTTATGTGGATTAAAAAGATGGATTACATTTAACATGGCCTTTCTTTTACCAGAGTAATTATGTCTGTGCTTTATAGGAATATTTCGATGATGATTTATTTAGAATGTTTTTTACTTGAATAAAATAGGAATTCCATGAACCAAAAAAAAATTAGAATTATGTTGAACTCCTAATATATGGTATTATGATAGCATATATGTAGCTCTTATATTTAATATCTTGTCTGCTATCTGCCACATTTAAGGTTCAGCAGACTGCCATTCTTCCTCATGAAATAATTTTAGATTAGCTGCTTTTATAAATATGTTTCAGATTGACATAAAAGTTAAAACCTTCTTAACTAATCTTGTTATTTCTCCATATATTTTGTTATTCTAAGTATCATTTAACTTTCATGAATTTTCATCTATTATGTGTCATCCCTATCTTGTTCTTATCATCAGAGATTCTGCTCCCTGAGAACCGTTAAGCAAGTTCAGCTCTTTACAGAAATGTACTTGATTGTATGTTAGAATTACATATCATACTCATCTGCCAACTACTAGTGCAGTGACTGTCTCTTAATTCTTTATATTTTACACATTCATGCTGGAACATGTAACAAACTCAGAAGTTTCTAGTCATGGACAATGCTTTTGAACTTTGAAAGACTATTGGAATTCAAAACTTTTGTGTCTTTTAAAGTTTTTGATGTAGTTTAGAATTTTTATAAGTGAGGGACACCTGGGTTGCTCAGTCAGTTAAGTGTCTGCCTTTGGTTCAGGTCATGATCCCAGGGTCCTGGGATCAACCCCACATCGGGCTCCCTGCTCAGTGGAGAGTCTGCTTCTCCCCTCCTGCCTCTCCCCTGGTTGTGTTCTCTCTCTCTCTCTTTCTCTCTCTCTGACAAATAAATCTTTAAAAAAAAAATAGAATTTTTATAAGTATTTGTGAATTTGCAATATATCCTTAAAGGAATAGATGGCATCTTAACAACCAGACAAAGAATGACTGTTAGTGACGTTTATTAGCTTTATTATGTCATATACTAATTTTCATGGGGTATCCTTCTGTTCAGCCATATGCTGGTTTTGCTGTCTAAATGCACACCCCTCCACTCTATATAAGCATTCTCAGGTTTCCCTGAAGATGTATATTTTGCCTTATTTCATCTCTAACTTGCAGAGTAATTGTTGCAGTCACCTCCAGTTTACAAAATCTCATCTTTTCTTTTTGACTGTGCACTATTTTTTAAAAAATCATTCTTGATTATTCATATTCAGAACAAAATAAAAGGAACTAATTATGTGTTTTCAGATGTGGTTACAGGTTTCTAAAAGGTCAGCTAGCAGTCATTTTGCCTTTACATCTCACTGAGAAGGTCCTGCTTCTCTTGCATCAGGTTAGAGGAGGAATGGGATGAGAACCAAAGCTATTAAAGCTATAGGTTGAAGATAAAAGCTAACCCAGGGACAATGCCAGAAATTTTGGAATATCAGATAAGCCAGGAGTAGTTCTCAGACCATTTGAGTGCTAATCAGTTTCAGGTCATGTGACTAATCCTTCCGTTGCCCTGTGACATTTCATCCTAGAGAAAGAAACCAAAGCCCTAGAATTTCACAGTTAAAACCAACCATTAAAGACATAATTTCATTCCATATACTATTTCTCAATTTCTCTTTCCAATTTTTACTGATGTATTTTAGTCTTATGGTTCGTAAGCTTACATGAATATTGTTCGTACCATATGTACAAAATGCTTAGAGTTATTTCACTCCTAATTTTACCATGAGTTGTGATTGAATCTTTAAGACCACTAGGTACTATTTAATTTATCTTACACAATAGAAGCCTTTAAACTTTATTAGTTACGTTTTAGTTGTACCTAATTGTATCTAGTTGTACCTAGATAATATCTGAGCAAAAGGCTTTGCTCATATAAAAAAGACAGAGTAGCATTTTTTCAAAATAGTACTCTTTGAAAAAGCAATTCTTATGTTTTAACTTTTTTTAAAAAAGTTTTTATTTATTTATTTGAAAGAGTGAGAGAGGGAGAGTGGGAGGGAGAAAGAGACTCCCCACTGAGCAGAGAGCCCAATGAGAGACTCAATCCCAGGACTCCAAGATCATGACCTGAGCTGAAGGCAGATGCTTACGGAACTGAGCGACCCTACAGTGTTCCTTAGGATTTTACTTTGAAGCGCAGTACCATGTTCCACATGTAGTAGCTCTTCAGAAACTAGTTGAGTAATTGATTTATGGATTCCTGGAAAAATTGTTCATATTGATTTGGTTTTTTTTTTTAATCACTAAATATATCATTAACTATCTAGTGTTCATTAAATAATGACATTATGATTTTGTCAATACTTCCATTCTCACTTAAATGTTTTCTTTCCATTAGAGCCAATTAGTGTATCAAAACCCTATTTGTTGAATATAGAAAAATGTTTATGCGGTTTTTGCTCTTTTTTTTTTTTCTCAAGGTAGTTTTGTTGTTTTCAGGTACTCCCTGAGGCAGGCACTAGGAAGGACAAGTTAAGAATTATATCCATGTCATTAAGACTAACATTCTTATTACTGGCAAAATCTGTATGATATTTAACTAACCTTTTTTATTAAACCTAATAATAATAATGTAATTAAGGTATCTGAATCACCCATTGACTTGGGCACACTTCAGTCCATATAGTCATGGTTCAAATGTAAAACAAGCTATTGTTGTGATCTTTCAAGTAACTTTATAGAGATTTCTTAAGTTGATGGTTGTCCTCTTACCTTTTGTCCCCCAACTCCTCTCTTTCACCTTGTGTCTTATCCTTCAAATACAAAGTAAAAGCAAAGGAATTTGTCTGCCTGTAACAGTAGGCTGCTTTCAAATTCAACCCAGGAAAACAAGGACTAAATAACAAAAATATTTTTGAAGAAGCTTAAACCCTTGCTGCTTTGTTCTTGCATTAATGTGGAGATGGGCTTTATCACCATAACTAAAAAGAAATCTTTCAAAGTTTTTCCTTATTTTAGCTATTTTCTCAAAAGGCTTGGCAAAGAACACCTGTAACACCTCATGTGTGTATATTTCCTCTAAGCCAACATTTTAGCCATGTGAAAGAGTTTGTAAGTAAATATTTGTTGTTTCTGTGTGGGCTATTTTTTAGCTGATGTATGCCAAAGTATTTCTAACTTCCCCTGTAAAAGTATATCTGACCCCTAGGGGTGACATATGGTCATTACACAATGAGTGCCAGAAGTGCTGTCTATCTAGTTGTGGTGTAACTGAAAATCATATTTATACCTTGAGAATTTAAAAGCAGGGGAAGATCTCATAATTAAAATCAAGAATCACTTATCATAAGCTAAAAGTAATAAACATTACATAGAATAGCATATTGGTTAATGGTGTGAGCTCTAGAGTCAGAATGTACTCTGAGCCCAGTTCTACCACTTACTTGCTATCTTAATAGCTATAAGCTAAGGATAGCAACAGTATCTCTACCTTGCAGGGTTTTAGGAGCGATTAAATGAGATGATGCATGTAAAGTGCTTAATGTAGTTGTCATATAGCAAGCACTCAATAAGTGTTAGCTGTTATTTATAATTTTTCATTCTTGAGCCATGTATTAGACTTTCTAATAGCTATACAGTTGCTTTCAGCATTTTTTGTGCATGCGTATGTTTGAAATTACTTGAGATACATTCCCATATTCACTCAGAAAGAAGATAACCAAATTGATACCTTTTTCTTAGCCATTTGGTTGATTTAGGGCTTTACTTACTGTACATATGTGACCTGTGGTCATTTTCATTCTGCATAATACTGAGGTGGTGTATCACTCCTCTAAGAGCTTCCATTAAATGAGAATAAGGTAAGTCCCTAAAAGGAGAGAATGAAAGATGAGAATGAAAGGAAATAGGGATAAGAAATACATAAAACGAAAGAAGATGCAGAAAGAAAGGTACATGTGAGGAGCAGGCAAGTATAAATATTGTACCCTGTGCCGTGGGTAGGGAAAACAGTCCTGCTTAACATCTGGCTCTGAGAAGTTTTAAGTAAATAACTCACAGTCAAAAAAAGTTAGGAAGGAAAATCCTTGAAGATTATAAAGGTGTGTAAAAAATAATAAAGGTAACAAGAAGTATCTGTACAAATATACTCAGATAATAAGAAATCATAATACATCTTATTTTGGACATACTAGTACTCATCTTGTGATGAGAATTAAAAATTATCAGAAGGCAGAGGAGAAGATGGGTATTCATCATTGGGAGACATGAGTTCCACAGCATTATACCCAAATCACTGAAGCTTCCTGCTAGAATGACCCTGGACTTGCAAATTAGCTTTAATCTGTGAATATGGTGCAGCAAAGGATTAGGGAATGGAGGAGACCATTTTCTCTAATCTGAAGTCACAAAGGAGATTCTAAAAATCTCTCATACTCACTGAACCTTTCTTTCTTTCTTTTTTTTTTTTAAGATTTTATTTATTTATTTCACAGAGATCACAACTAGGCAGAGAGGCAGTCAGAGAGAGGGGAGGAAGCAGGCTCCCTGCCGAGCAGACAGCCTGATGCAGGGCTAGATCCCAGGACCTGGGATCACGACCAGAGACCAGAGCCTAAGGCAGAGGCTTTAACCCACTGAGCATCCAGGCGCCCCTCACTGAACCTTTCTTAGGTCAAAAATATACCTTCTACATTTTGGCTGTGTTGTCTTTTCTTAATGCTATAATTAAGACTTTTGAGTTTCCAGTGGTAGTAAACAAGTCTAAAATGTGGTAGAATTTGCAGGAAAGCAAGTACCTTTGCCCCAAATATTTTTAGCATGAGGATCTGGCAGTGACTCAACAAAGGTACTCTATAGAATTTTAACATGTAATTACCCGTATTTTCCTCTATCCTAATTTTCCATCCTTTGAATGAATTTTCATAATTTTAAACTACATCATTTTAAGTTTAAAATTTTTAGAATATAAGTGCTTTTAACATATGACTATTTGTAGTCTCTTTGGCGTTTTTGCTCATTATTGGGAACATTATTTTTTTTCTTTATAGGGAAAAAGGTGGAAGTGGGAAAATCAAAAGTATTTTTGTATTTTCTTCTATAGCCTTCCTATAATTTCCATTGTTTTAGTCTATCATATTGAGCTCCAACTTCAGAAAGACCAGAATCTTACCTATACATAATTTAAGGAAGTACATTTTAATACAAAGGAACTTTATTTTTTTTTTTTTTAAAGTTTTATTTATTTATTTGACAGAGAGAGATCACAGGTAGGCAGAGAGGCAGGCAGAGAGTGAGAGGAGGACGCAGGCTCCCCGCTGAGCAGAGAGCCCGATGTGGGACTCGATCCCAGGACCCTGAGATCATGACCTGAGCCGAAGGCAGCGGCTTAACCCACTGAGCCACCCAGGCGCCCACAAAGGAACTTTATTAATAAAGTTTTTGATGTGGGGGATGAGTAGCTTCTTCTTTTGGGGAGGCTCTGGATCACAAAAAGGATAGAAGGACAGTTTGCTTTTATTAAAGACAAGAACTTTTGGTTTGATTGGTTTTGATCCAGAATATTAGGTATTTTTAGAATATCTGGAAAGAAATGAAATTATTTCACCTGAGTTATATTGCTTGATATCTTACACTAAATGATCCTACCATTTATGTGCCAGCTTCTACTCTGCTTTAATGTGTTATGGACTTGATATAAGATGGAAAGGGCTTTGAAGTATGCATACTCTAGAAGACTGAAGAGCTCATGCTCTGACCACTTCTTGAAATTGTATTTAATTAGCATTCTGTAAAATAGAAAAGTTTATGCTTCCTGAGAAGGATGTTAACTTAGCTTTTTCATCATTTACTATGGTGTTCAATTGAAGGGAAAAAGAAAGTGAGTATATATGTTGTAATATTTGCAGAAACCTGCCTTAAGTATTACCTGTTGAGCTCACTTTTTATTTTGCACTAGGAATGCTGAATAGTTAAGATTTTTACATTTGAAGAAAATGTTACAATTTAAACTCATTGAAATACTAGTTAACATAATTTTGTTTCCCTTACTTTTTAAAATGATTCGTCTTATTCTGAAATTATCATGAGTTACTAGACTGTTGCCTGCATGTAACATGGTAATATCTCTTCTGTTTGTCTTGAAAGTAATGACAGAGACAGGGTCAACTTCTTTAGAGTAACTATAATCATGTCTTCTTCAGCCATCTACTTAAGTAAATTTCTTAGTCATAGATTTCTTAGTGAATAGTGTCGGTATTATGGAATAAAGATGTTGAGAAAAATTTTGATTAAATCTATTTTGTGTTTGCTTACTATATTTTGTGATCTATAGGTTTCCGTCCTACTTAGTAACAATTATAGATTTAAAAATCTAGTCTTTATTCAGTACTTATTCAAATTCTAAAATAAACTATCATAGTAAAATTAAGAGTGATTTACATATTTTAATTTTTATTGTTATAATTTAGTGTTAACAGAATGGTTTAATCTTTGCGTCAAATTTTGTGGGAACTAGTGTTTCCTCCATATTTTATAGGGAAAGAAATGTAATCTCTCTACATCTTGGAGATTTATCATAATGTTTTGTTCAGTGATTTCTGTGACCACTAGTTAGATATTCTAGTGAGTGGTGTATGCTCATGATTGCAGTTTTACATAAAAGCACATTATGATATGATATACATATTTAACTTAAAAAATTATTTTTGGTGTACGGATTTTATGCTCTAATGTCTTTGTACATCTGTTGAAATTTGCGAAGTATGAAGTTTAGTGCAGACATTTAAACAAATGTTACAGAGTACTTGTGGCAGTAAATAATTCTAGTTTAAAATTTGGGCAAATTAAAATACTTCTGGATAACTATCAGGTTAACTGAAGTTTTTACAAAAATCGATAGAGCTCTTCAAATTTCTGTAATGCAGAATGTTCAAGTTCTTTTCAAATGCGTACTGCTTTTCCTTATTTTACCCTTCTATTGATATCCACTTGGAAGACTTAGAAAGCAGAAAACATCTCTTACATATCCATGATCAAAAATGAACGCCTGATGGCCTGAAGGTTGAAATAATTATCTCTGGTGGCCGTGCAGATCTCAATGTCAAAGCTAAGAACCACAGGGCAGCTGAATTAAAGCATGAAAACTGGCATGAGCACAGACAACTGCTTGAGGCTCTTTATTACTGTTTGATACAGCAGCCCTTTGTTGAGAATCTTGTTTTTTTGGTTCGAAAGCAACTGTGTGTGTCTAATCTTGCATTTGCCTTTATCATCAATTCCATTCCTGTGATATTTACAAAACTAAGCAACATCACATGTATTTATCCCGATTTTTGAATTAGTGTTTCTGAAGCTTTCTGCTAATCTGCAGATAGGTGGCACCGTTCATACAGATTGAAAAAGCAGTGCTTTCCCTGTTCACACTATTCCATGCTGTAAATTAACCTGTCACTTTATTATTTGACAAGATCTTCATTTTTATTCATCAGGACTTGGGCCAGGATGGGTGCATTTATGGCCATTTGCTTTGCACGGCTCTCAGCTGAGTTTGTAGGTATTGTAAGTGAGATCCATTATCCCTGTTACAAGTGCACACAATGCAGATGCTGATCTGCGATGATGATGAGAAACCGAAGTCAGTAAAGACCACATAAGCCACCCTTGATGAAAAGATAAATGAATGCATAAATAACATTGTGCTCTGCTGTGTTTGCTGAGATCAAGGATAGATTTTGAAGGTTTTGAGAGATCAGACGTACGGAACCTGGAGAAATTCATCCTCCTTCACTTTGCATTCAGCAAGCATTTCACTGTGTACAGAGAAGCTGAGAGACATTTTAATACATTATACTGGAAGCTCAAAAATGTGTGGGCACTTCTTTATTTTTATTAATGTTAAAAAAAAGACCCACAAAGAAATGGCAGAGG